>NC_061107.1:48907610-48960110 GCF_015104395.2 Macrobrachium nipponense | reverse complement strand
ACAGATATTGGGCTTAAGGTTCGATATCAAAGTGATTGTGCTTTTAATACAAAAGAAAAGTGCCTTATGGCACTTGCATTCATACCGCCTTCAGACATCATTGATGCATTTATAGAGTTGGTTGATGACGATGACTTACCACAAGAACTAGTTGCATATTTTGAAACTCATTACATTGGGGGAGAGAGAGGGAGGGGACCTCGTCGTCGTAGAGTTTCTTCAACTTTTCTTATCGAACTTTGGAATGTTTATCAAAGAACCCTAGATCAGCTGGCTAATACCAACAATGGAGTAGAAGGGTTCCATAATGCATTGTAGTAGAAGGGTTCCATAATGCGCTTCAAGCATCTGTGACCAATACGCATCCAAATTTATGGAAACTCATCAATGTATTGAAAAATGAAGAATATCTTTCTAAAAAGTAGATAATGGATGCAGAAAGAGGTGAAACAGCAGTCAAAAAACAGTACAACAATGTTTATAAGCGCATACTAAGTATTGTCAGAGGTGATGATCAAAATGCAAAACAACATTATTTACGAGCAATTGCTATGAACTTACATGATTTTTGGCTTTAAATTTTTTTTTTTTTAGAAAACTTTTTAAATAAAGTGTGTGGTCTTCATTTTTTTATCCTTTTCATATATATAATTATAATTAAATGAATACATGAAATTCAATGAAAAGTGATAAATATACTTGAATATAGTTACATTGATCTCTAAAAGAAATAAGCTAAAAACTAAAATATACATTTTACGGCGAAATGTCCTTGCGGCAAAATATCCGTACGGCAAGTTTTCTTACGGCGAAAAGTCTTAAGCCCCCATTACACGTATCCGGTTTCCTACTGCCAACCTGGCCTATGGCGCTGTAGGAAAATTCTGGCCTACGGCTAGAGTTATTACACGTATTTGAACGGCCAGTGGCAAGTGGGTGAGTGTGGCACTGTTTGTGGTGGAGGAGTGACATGTCTTCTCTCGACGACAATCTCGTTGCTATTGCTCTAGCGTTGTCTGTTTGAAGTGAAAACAAGAAAAAGGAAGATTTGGTCCAAACATTGGCTGCGTAACAAAAATACTCTCATGTTAACTTAATGAAGGAACTAGCACTAGCAAAAGATGACTGGTTTAACTACATGCGAATGGATCATGACACATATTTGGAACTCTTAAGTCAGGTATCACCTTTAATAGAAAAAAAAGGACACTTGCATGAGAGAAGCAATTAGTCCACATGAGCGTCTTTCAGCCACTTTGAGATTTCTTGCTACAGGAAGAACATATAGCGATCTAAAGTTTACAACAATTATATCACAGCCTTCTCTCAGTGCAATAATCCCAGAAACATGTGCAGCAATCTGCAAATGTTTAGGCCCAAAATATCTGAAGGCAAGTTTATTTTGCACAAATAACTAATTTCTTGTTTTAGTATGAAACATTCATACCAGGTTAATTTAAAAAAATAAAGAAGTTTCAAACTTTATTCCAGAGTATCCAAGGTTCATAAATGTACAGGTGCAGCCTCAGACTGATGTCATACCATACGGTGAGCAATTACACGCTACGTCCTCAGTCGTGACTACGACGGCCGTACGGCCAACTTTAGTACTGGCGAAAGTTCATCCGGCCGGCCATGGGTGAGCGTTCATACGGCCAATTTGCTATCACACGCTCCGGCTTGAACATATGCTAGCGTCGCGACCGACGGCGCCGTAGGAAACCGGATAAGTGAAATAGGGGCTTTACAATCAATTGTCTTACGGCAAATTTGTTTACGGCGAATTGTCCTAGCTCCCTTCGGGCCAGCCTCAGGAGAGCTGTTAATCAGCTCAGTGGTCTGGTACAACTATGATATATTTTCTTCCCCCACAAATCAATCTCTAGTGAATTACATGTAATTCAACTACTGTATTTTTTGGCATTAGTTTGGAAGTTATCTCATCACTAAATGTATTAATCACTACATTCTCGCATAACATCACTTCAACCCTTTGCCTCTATGACAAAATCTTCACAATATATCTGGGAAAATGACATCCATGTAAACCACATATTTTTCAAATAAACAGTTGTTTTAGTTGGTCATTATAGCAATAGTCCTTCCAGTAATTGAGTCAAGTTATTCATGTATATCATTTCGAATATAGCCAAGTCTTATCTTTGTCATGTGAGAACAATATTTGGCAGCATCGTAATTTGACATAACGTTATACAATTTTCTTGACGTATTTGCTCCATTTCTAACGTAGTTTATGTCATACAGTCTCTCTGCAAAGTACCCTGATTCTCGAAACAATTTTGAATCATTAAGGCTATAGATTGCAATACATTTAGCAGTTGAGAGAAATCGATGTTTTCCAAAAAAAATTCGCATACATTAACCGTATTTCTTCTTTTGAACACTACCTTTCATTCACTGAACCGCTTTCTCTAAAAGTTCCTAAGTGATCTTTGATTAGGCTACAATTATCTTTCAACATTTCAAGCTCCATGACACTGCCTGACATTTTCTTTTCATTTATCGATTTAAAGTTTGCTGCATTTTACTTTGCTGAGATAGTGACATATACCCCTCTCCCCTTTTTTATTGTGAACACAACTTTCGGGCTTTATACTCTATGAACAGATAAAAAATAAGTTAATAATAGAAAAAACGTCTCATTTATTGTTCCTAGTCTGAATTATGATTTTTCGTAAATTACTCGCGTAATAATGATTTCATAACGCTCCTAATTAAACTTCAAAATTGATTTACATAATGTAAGCAGAATTCTCTATATAAGAACTAAGTGTTTGTAACAACCTCTAAAAGATTTAGGTACAGCTGTACCCAAAACATGAGATGCAAAGATTCTAAAATTTAGGAGAAAACGTTTGCGCGCATTATAAGGTATACAGTGTTACGTTTCAGTCTTTCGCCAAGATAACGATTTGACCAAGGATGGATTTGACATACCTGATAGCAATCATGCTCAGTAGAAAAGATAGTACAAACGCCAGATTTTCTATTAGTGACTAATTTATTTTTATTCTTTAAATTGGATGTATATGGTGACCTAATACGTGCAACTTAGATTTGTAAATTGTGCCACATTTTAGTATCTCCTATGGTTTAGCAATCTACGGTAACTAGATTATATTCCGTAGATATATAATAATCAATAACTGACAACTACTACGAGAAGGAAGATAAAGTTTCACATTGTTTTGTGCGTTGTGATTATGTAGACGTATGATTATCAGTCTGCCTTTCATCTCTGCATCCAAGCGGCTGCTACAGTTCTTCCTCGAAGATTGATTAGTAAGTAAAATAGATAGATTCTATATTTACTGTAAACAATAGTACCTATTCGTGATACACGAATAGCTATGATATAAACGAAGGTTAATGTGATATGCTGAAATCGTTTGTAGTACCTGTGCTTTATTAAATCCATATCTTCCTCTCCGAGACAATTCACGTGTTTTTCAACCTACAACCATGAATACATTACTTGGTGAAATATGGAGTCACCCGATGTAGTACAAAGAACCTTCACAAGACGAGCTAATCCATACTCTACTTGCAAAGAGCCTAGGCTCCTCATCAGCAGCAAACCCGTATAGGAGGGTAGCGCCGTCAGTACACCCTCATGTGGTGCACTGTAGGCATTACTTAAGGTTCTTTGCAGCTTGCCTTCGGCCTCTAGCTGGTACCCCTCTCATTACTCTTACTGTACCTCCATTCATATTCTCTTTCTTCCAACTTACTCTCCACCCTCTCCTAACAATTGATTTATAGTGCAACTGCAAGGTTTTCCTCCTGTCACACCTTTCAAACTTTTAACTCTCAATTTCCGTTTCAGCGCTGAATGACCTCATAGGTCCCAGTGCCTGGCCTTTGGCCTAAACACTATATTCGACTCAACTCATCCGCAGCAAGTCGCACATCTTGATATAACCGTGATTGTGCTATTGAAGTTTATTTCGCATATATACATAGTACTCTCATACCTCTTGGATATCAAAGCCCTTTCTTTCCAACACAGCTTGTTAGGTATTCATATATTTATGCACACGTATATGATATAAAGGACACAGGTGGACAGCTAATCAGTCGATGTATGAAGATCAGAGGGCAGTGGAAACAAGCTGGTACATAAAAACTTCTTTATTAGTACGACGTTTCAAGACAAGTCTCGTTTTCCAGGCTGTAAATAAAAGAATAATTGTTGTACATTATAAAAAACAAACAAATTATACAAAACTAATTTTAAAATCAAATTTACATCAGGATAGATCCATCATTGCAGGAGGTACCAACCTATATAGAAAGGAGAAGGGCGAATGGAATAAGGGAAGGTGAAAAGCAAAGAAGACAGTTAAGACGTAGAGAGGGATGGAGGAGTTTTGGGCAGTCAACAATGGTAGTCTGCTTGATAGTTAGCGATTCTAGAATAGATATTGCTAGCTCGGAAGAGGCCCTTATTTTTTGGCATGCTCTCTTATGTTCGAAAATTCGGGATTACTCAATTTATTGCCCGTTCGATAGCTATACGCCTCTGTGAGAATCGGCGCGTACCTTGAGAAGTCTTTGGGTGCAGCCCACGTAAGTTCCTCGAGAACACAGAGGACAATCGTGCTTATATATCACCCCAGACGTCATAAGGTCGCCCAAACGGTCTTTAGTATTGAATAAAGATCCAATCTTCAGAGGATTCTTTGGAATGAGATTAATTTTGACTGCTCCATAATATCTTGAAATAATCTGCGAAAGCGTTTGGTTAAAACTTTTATCATGCAGAAATGGAACACTGACATAGATATGAAGTTTGTGAACGGTTGGATTTTTGTGCTTTAGCATGAAATAGTTGTTGAAAATTTTCCGCACAAACTCAAAAATAGGTTAGATGGAAAAAAGTTGTTGGTGAAAAACTCGTGTAAAAATTGAATTTCCTCATAAAAGGCATGCCAATTCGAGGATAAATGGAAGGCTCTATATAAAAGAGTAGACAGGGCATTTAATTTAAAGTTAAAAAAAAAAAAGCTACTATAGAAAGTTGGATCCTAAACCCGTGAATATAGGTTTCCTCCAAATACTTGTGTTAAAACAATCTGACTCTCGTGAGACTGAAACATCTAACTAAAAAGGATAACTTAATATCCTGCTCAACTTCAATACTGAATTTTTAAATTAGGATGTCTACTGTTAGCGAGATCAAGGAAAGTTTCGGCATCAGAACGAGATCTAAACAAGGTAAAAGTATCATCTACATATCTTTTGTAGAATAAGGGAGGGCAGCTTCCAACAGCTGCTCCTCGAAGTGACACAAAAATATTTGCGAACGTTGGGCCCAAAGGGGAATCCATCGCCATACCATCAACTTATTTAAAAGCAAGTTCAAGAAATCTTCTAAAATCATCTCAGTTAAAATTGTGGAATGATATACGTTGACGAACTCCTACACGTTCAAGAACGCCATTCTCCTTCAAGACTCAGACCTAGTTATGGCCAGCCTCGATGTCGAGTCTCTATTCAGAAATGTTCCTGTTCAAGAGACCATTGACATTATTATTAAAAATATTAAAAATTTCATGGATCTGTGTTGGCGGTCAATGTTTCCGGAACCACATGTTTACGGTGAGTAGTCCCCTGCACCATGTTTTTGTTTATAAACAATGCCGTGGTAGCCGCTTCAAAAGGACGCACTTCATTTCACTTGATAACATGTCAAAATAGCCAAATATCATAATGAAACGACTAGAAACAACCACGCCTTATTCACGGATGTGAGACACTATATGAGAAGCGTAAAAAATTACAACAGACATCCAGAAAATCGATTTTCTTACCTGATGAACACAGACGTCGTGATGGTGTTAATCTGTTGCTTTCGTGTTGTTCATTGAGATGGTTGCTGTGTTGGTGAAGAGTTCAGCACGAAATTTGAAATAATTTTTGTACCAGAGCATTCGGTCAGTGTTCCCCCTCGGTCAGTATCGTTGTTGTTGTTGTTGTATTAAGCCAACACTTCTTGTTGGCACGGGCCTTTCCCTTGTTCGGCCCGTAGGTGATCTGAAAAGATTCTTTAGGTACATGGTTAGTTTTTTGAAATTGGAAATATCTTTAGTTGTAGAGATAGGAGTGGACAGGGGAAGGATGATGGTGTCAGTAAGAGAGGGCCATCATGTCATATTATAGAAGAAGTTTGAATGAGTGTAAGGCTTTCGAAAATCGGAGAAGCGGTGCAGATGGGGTTGTCCAACCCTTTACTCCCTTGGGTCCCTGCGGGAGGATTTTAGTTGTAGGTAAAGTTTTTTAAAAGATGATGTGGATAGAGCCTTACAATGAGGGGATGTGATGAGGGTGATTGCTTTCACTTATTAGTTTGATTACCTTGGTGGAGGTAGGTTGTAGAGCACCTGGGCATGCTCTTCTAAGTTTTCAATGATTGTCTTTGTGACTGTGGCAGCTGCATGCTCAGCATCTTGTGCAGGTACTGCATTTTGTGCTGCACCTCTTAGCTGTGCTGTTTCTCTGCATTCCAGCAGGTAGTGAAGGAGTGGTTGCTGTGTTTCTTCTTGACAGTGTTCACATGGTCTGACACTGTTTTCCACAATTTCCCAGCAGGCTTTATATCCTAGCCCGAGTCTGTGGATGATCACAGCAAGTTTTCTTGGTGTGTGCCTGTCTATGGGAGGAGGCACTAGACCAGTCGATTTCTTATACCATCTGGCAGACGGTGAGTTCTTTTCTACCCACTCACGATGGTCTTTTAGCAATTTTTCTTTGCAGAGTGGTTTCATTGCATTCTTGACTTGTTGCAGTGCAGGTTGTATATGTACTTGCACTCTGTCAATGTGTTTTGTACTTTTGGCTAGCTCATCAGCCCTCTCATTGCCTGGAATTCCTATGTGACTGGGTATCCAGTTTAAAGTGGCAGGTCTTCCTCTTTCGCTGTGCTGGTGTAGCAGTGTTTTAATTCCAGCCAGCAGTGCCTTATTTTCTTTAATTTTCTGTTGTTGCAGGGCTTGCATTGAGGACTTTGAGTCTGTGTGGATGATTACAGGCCCTACTTCATTCTCCAGTGAGTACAGCAGTGCCTGTCTTATTGCTGTTAACTCTGTCTGCATCGGTCAGTATCCACCCACCTCACTATATATATCTATATACCTATATATCACACACACACACACACACACACACACACACACATATATAATATATATATATATATATATATATATATATATATATATATATAATATGAGCTGGGCATTGCTGCTCAAATTTTGGTTCTGCACCCCACATCTCTGCAACTTTGAGAGGTGGTTGCCGCTACCGCTACTTCCGTAACTTTTTGAACTTTTGGAAACCGCTATCCGCACCGCCGCTACTGGTACTTTTACTGTAAAGCGCAACCAAAGCACAATTAAAAAAATATAGCTTTTTTAATTAAACAGAAACTCTAACACATTTATTGATTTAAACACAATACAGTGGAAAAAAACCATTTTACTCCATAAGGGTAATACCCTAATAGAGTCGCTCAGCCATACTCGACATGTCCGTATCCCATTCCCATCGAAGTCAGTCGCCTTTTTTTTTTTTACTTCCACTGACGAAAATATTTAATGTTATTTAGATAATATCAGGTTGTTTCCTATTACTTTAAATAAATATAAATATTTTATATATATACACAAATTGATACTGAGGAAAATAAAAAAATAATGTAAATTTCATCACCTTGTCAAAAAAACCGGTTTTCTGATTTTTTTTTTTTTTTTTTTTTTTTTTTGCAAAAAACTCCAAGACTGCAAGCTCGGAGCAAAAAAAACTAGATCTAGTAGGAAAATCTAAGGAGTGGCAGCACCAGCCGGCCTGTGCTGCGCCATCAAAACAAGTTCAATCCTGCATCTCTCAGACTGCAACGGCCAATGGTCAACCGTTAAGCAGGTAAATAGCAATACGTTAACTCATTAAGACATCTAGTTACATTGTTCGTTTTTGAATGGTAGCGGTTGCGGAATTAAATTTTTGAGTTCTGCAAACCTGCTATTACACTACTTTTTACACGTCGTAGCGGCCAATCTAGTCAGCAACCAAAAACGGGTTCCGCAAGTTGCGTAGGTGCAAACTAAAGTTGCGGATCGCCCACGTTTGATATATATAATTAATATATATATATATATATATATATATAATATATATTATAATAATATATATATATATAATAATATATTATCAAACACGAGTAGCACCTACATTTTCTAAATTTTATTACCAAAATATACTATAATATAAAAAGCACACCCAAGCTATTGAAAATTGCGTTAATCTAGAAAAAAGACAATCAAAGTTATAAAAACTTTGCATTAACACAAGCTATAGCTGGGTTTACAGAAATTCAGTGACCACGAAGTCACGAGAGAAGCAAAGACATAAAAAAAACTACAGAAAACTTGAAATGCTCAGCAATTCAAATTCCCATAAAATGGTCTAGGAATCAGCTACGGACGACTTACGTTAAACCTGATACTGCAAACTAAACAAGGAACAACAGAAGAGTTTCTGAACCATGTGCGGCTGAACTAAGACACAAAAGTTACATTAAAACGAACCTAGAAATTGGCTCATCAATGCGTTGTTGCTTCACGACATATTACAAATCAACACAATAGAACTAAGATTGGCATTGGTTAAATCGGATAATAATTACCAAAGGCAGCATGGACAATCAATCTAGCAAGTAGGCTGTTGCCTGGGAAAACGACACACAAAATATGTGCGACCTATGTTAAGAGTGAAGATGGAGGGTGGTGTGGCGTGGCCAGTGTATTTTTCAGAAATTTCCAAATTTACAATTACATTACTACATGTAAGATTCTTAGTTCCAAAACTCGAGGTAATTAAAGGTGCAACATACAGCAGACTTTTCAAGAATAAAGGACATGCAAAAAATTAAATAATATCAACGTTTTCCAATTCAGAACAATTGTGTACGTCTCTAAGTGTAAAGTATTTTCATCAATCAGACTAACTACAAGGTTGTCTGACAGAAACATGACATGACATTCCAAGTTGTATTCACAACTCAAGGGAATACATTTTAGCAAAGGTGACTCAACAAATGGCGGGAAGTCGAAAGCCATAACAACAACAAACGCTCGCTTCCCAGCTTCAACAGCAGGTGTAAAAGAATACATACATTATTTCCAAGTGATGTTTCTCGTTCATTGGCAATACATAGCATTCCTCCCCCCATAAGTATTTTGTTCTGATAACCTATCCGTTTTTTTTTTTTTTTTTTCCAAGTAGATCTCCTTAAACCATCATCTGGCCTACTCTGGCCTTAACATCAGTTTGTATAGAATTTGGATTACACCTCTCCAAGAAACCATAATCATTTTGAACATTTATTACACTTGAGTCAATGATAACGTTGGGAGGAGAACTTATTAGCATATGAGGTATCACTGGAACACTGACATGGGGAGGTGAAGACTCATAGGTTTCAACAAGATTATACAACTTCCTTTCAAACAATTGGGATAAATGAGGCCTCCGAATTAAATTTATATTACAGACACTGTAATATAAAGGGCAGTCATCTTAGATATCTAGACATGTACCATAAGTACTCTACTATATTATGTTACTTTTAGCTACAAGTAATCATTTTTGACACTGTTTATGTTAGTAGAGGAAAAGACCCCATATAGACTCCACTAAGCCCCGCCCCACCCCCCAAGGGGCATGGCTACCCCCCCTCCTGATAAGCTCATGTACGTATGTGAGGCCTAAAAAGGGGGGCAACCCCCAAACCCCCAAAAGGGGCGTGGCCACCCTGACCCCATATAGACTCCACTAGTCTGGGGGGCGTGGCCACCCTGACCCCATATAGACTCCACTATTCGTGGCCACCCCTGACCCCATATAGACTCCACCATTCTGGGGGGGCGTGGCCACCCCAGACCCCAAATTGACTTCATTTGTATTGTAAGCTCATGTGCGTACATGAGCCCATAATTGACTCCATTTGTCTTACTAGCTCATGTACGTACATGAGCTCATATTAGGGGGCGTGGCCCCCCCTAACCCCAAATAGACTCCACTTGTCTTATAAGCTGATATACGTAGATGAGGTGTAAAAGTGGGTGTGGCTACCCTTGACCCCAAATCGACTCCACATTATTGATGAGCTCATGTACGTACATGAGGTCGAAAAGGGGGCGTGGCCTCCTGTAACTCTACGGGAATAAAACCAACATTTCAACCCGCCACCACTGACCCCAAATTGACTCCACTGTTCTACACCTGTGACGTCACGTAACTCTAGGGGAATAAAACCATATTTTCAACTCCAACCCCCCCCCCCCAATTGACTCCACCTTCCCTACCCCCCTGTGACGTCAGGTAACTCTCCGGGAATAAAACCATCCTTTCGACCCCCCCCCCCCAACCCCAAATTGACTCCACTATTCTACCCTGTGATGTCACGTAACTCTCTGGGAATAAAACCATTCTTTCAACCCCCGACCCCAAATTGACTCCACCTTTCCTACCCCCTGTGACGTCACGTAACTCTCTGGGAATAAAACCATTCTTCAACCCCTGACCCCCAATTGGCCTCCACCTTTCCTACCCCCTGTGACGTCACGTAACTCTCCGGGAATAAAAACCAACATTTCAACCCCCCACCCAAATTGACTCCACTTTTGTTTTTTTTTTTTTTTTTTTTTTTTCTACCCCTGTAACGTCACGTAACTCTACGGGAATAAAACTTGACCCCACCCCGACCCCAAATAGACTCAGTTCACTGTTTTTTGCGACTCATGTCCCCTTTAATTGTTTTCAAAGTAACCGGGACGTTTACCTCATCCTCCTCCTATAAAATCTCTAAATTTATATATGCACATTGTGAATATACTCTCTCTCTCTCTCTCCCTCCCTCCCTACCTCTCCCTCTCTCTCAGCCGTTACATTTTGTTATATATATATATATATATATATATATATATATATATATATATATATATATATATATATATATATATATATATATATATACAGCTGCTTAGATATTCAGAGTATCATGATAAAAGGATATTTGGCGACTGACTTCATCCACATGTGATACATTTTTGTTTATTTATTATACCGTGTTTGAAAGAGGTTGAAAAATCAAATTACAGACAGAATTGTTATTTTATATTTGTAACCAATTCTAAATATAGGGGAATGAATTAATATTCCATACAAATACATACATTAGAAAAAAACTGTACAAACACGAACGCGATAATATATGCATTCGCTTTTTCAAAAACAATACTTCAACGAAACATACAGCTACTATATATTTTCTAACCTGTTCCTTCACATCAAAGCCCTAGTATATACCACAAACATCTTCTCCAGCACTTTCCCGACCGTGTATCAAAGACAACGTTTCATCTAAAACCTCAAAGCTTTTAAATTTAGCTAACAAGTTTTTCATATATAAATCTTCCACATACCTTTCCTCCAACAGGGATAAATTCTTTTTCATTATAGCCACGCAACATATTTTCCCAATTTTGCTAATTTCATCACTGAATGTAGCTAACACAGGTAAATATTGATTCAACCAAGCCGTATTAACTAGTCCGCTTTGACCAATGCCAGCAGGAAAGATAACATATTTGACATAGTCATACGATGATTTAAATAATTCTTCCTTCAATTTCTTGACCGAAGAAAAAAAGTGATTGAACCTCATCTGTTTGCTATCTCTGCCCAAACGATCTGCGTGATCTTCATCTTTGGAATAAGCCACGCTCTTTTGCGCGCATTCATTATCTTCAATTGAAGCGCCGATACCGTATTGGGTTAATAAGGTAGCTATGGTGGGTAGATCAACTTCTTCGTCGCCTTCCCAAGATGTGATATTTTCAGGTCTTTTCACAATGGCGGACCCTTCAATACCCCTATCACGAAGACAGGCATATGATGCACCAGTGCGAGAATATCGAAAACCTGCCAATTCGGCATACAGATAAGCTCGAATGACGTCCGCCAACTCACAGGGCTGATTAATTTGGTGGTGAAAAAATATTTCCCATTTACTCTACAACAAGATACCTGACCACGTGGTCCTTAAGGGAACACTGGCTTAATCAACAATTACTCAATGCACATTTAATAAAAATGACAACGACATGAGTTGGGGAACGCGAAGGATATACACTTCAGCCAATCGCTACTTAAATTCTGAATGCTAGCATGTTAACTTACAATGTCCGGTATGTAATGATCTGCCGGCGAACGAGAGCCCTATTCAAAACCTGCCTCACAGAATTCTATAGTCCCTTGAATAGGAAGAGCGCATTTCTCACCCGGGGACCCTGCTGGGCTAATAGTTAAGTTTTTTCTCAGTGAAAGTTTTACCTAATTTATCATAATTGTTACAATCTCAAGACAAATTACATTGCAATACGAAACACAGAAGAAATTCCCACGACTCTGACTAACTCCCAACTCAAAGACACTTACAATATGCATTAATCATAGGAGGAACCATCGTTTCTGCAGCCTGCCTTCTTCTTCCTGATTTTGCGAATATCCAGTCGGTTGGAAATAAAACATTACAGATTAAGAGACTCATTAGCTGAAAATTCAATTGACATGCTAGAGAGGCGACAGAATAAAGTCAAGAGAAAATGGTGCACTCATTTTTTCATGATACTATTTATGCTCAAATCTCCATTCGCTGTCACTTAGTCCACGACTCGTCCTTGAGTTTGCCAATGTCCGCCAAGTGATTGAGGATGTACAAAGCTGTATTAGGCATTATGCGGTTGAGCCATGATAGTTGTCAAAAGTTGCCATGTCACGCTGTCATAGAGAGTGTCGTTATGCCCTTCCAACGTACGTGAATAAGTCTTCATATGGTTATGGCAAACGCGGGTAGCAACTCTAACGTACAGTGTCCAACATACACGATGTCATTCGCATCTCCGAGTGTGGCAGGGGCCTGAGCAGAGATGCTCTGTCATGCAGAGCATTTTCTGCTAAAAAGGCAGCATCTTGTGATACAAGATTTTCAGTATATACTGTCTAAGAACTTCTCATATATACAATATAAAAATTTCTTACTTGGAAATTTTATTCAGTACTTTCACTAAATTTACTCTTAAGAAAATATGTAAGTCAGTGTCTTTATCACAATCTATTGTTGTGAAGTATAATAAATGTAAAGGCACTTTCTATTTCCATTAAAAATTACAATTTTGATTTCCAGTATTCTTGATATACTTTGCGTATATTATGAGAGAAATATGAAATTGAATTAAAACTCACAAGAAAATATGTTGGGTAATAATATAAATATGTTACAATTTCACAATTTATTTGAATATTTTCAAAGTTACTCAGATTTAATTTTAGAAAGTATGTACAGGCTTTTTCTATTGCTTTCTTCTTTAATTATGCCATTAAAGTTTGCCAAGGAACGGAACTTACAGGGGAGTTTACATAATCACGAAGGTGATCCTGTTGAGTCCTTCCAATCAGGGATACTCTCGGGCGGGTTGGGGAAGTCAGCTTCGGTAACATTTCGTCAGGTCTCTAGTGACCAGGTAGGACCTCATGTGTTACAGAGTCTTCTTGATCTGCAGCAGTGGTGGCACTAGGATTTCCTGTTAAAATCAAGTTGTGCAACACACAACGGCCTCGGTGCGGTTATGCCAAAGTTGATTGGGGGAGCAAAATGCTCAGAATCTGTGGGAAGCAAGGACAATATCAATGTAATTATTACATGGTAAACGAAAGGTATTTTATGTTAAATACCTATTAATTAAGTAAAATAATTGGTATACAAAACATAGATCGTATCACTACACTTTTAAAAAAGCAGACCAAATAAAGAACATATAATCATTGTGAACAATATCTACCAGTTTGCTAGTATGCCAAAGGCGTTCGCAACTGTATGTCTTGCCCTTCTTAGCCAATAATTATAGATGCACTCATGTGCTGTTAGATTTCATGCAGGGTATGGCTTCATCATATACTTTTTCAGAGTGAAGGCGTATTATAGAATAGAATTTTTTAGTTGAAATAATGAGTTCCAGCTTGTAGTGGATTCTTGATTCTGATGTGTTTCCCGTCTACTGCTCCAAGGGTGAGTGGTAAATTTCAGCGTTCTTGAAATCCATGGGCTACCTTCTTCCATTCCTCATCTCTAAAAGCAGCCACTGTGGCCCTACGAGTCCCAGGCGCAATACCACTGATTGTGTTGTGGGCTACTCAGAATTGGAAGGACAGACTCTTACAGGAATTGCAAGTTGCAAGGAAACATAAGGTAACTGCAACACACAAGCCTGGTGGAATGGGTCTTCTCCAGAATGTGAGGGTCTTCCTGATGTAGGCCGTGACCCATTCGACAACTTCATTAAAAAGATCATCTGTTACTTTTGTAAAGGTGCAGTACAGTCCTGGAGTTTCAATTGCCAAATCTCTCATTAGACTGCCGTAATAACCTTTCTCCTTTCTTCTTTGTATGGCCACACCCAGCATCTTCTTCTTTGTTTCTTGGCCTTCTCATTCTTTTGATCCTGCAGGCACTTCAGCAGTCTTAAATGAAAGAGGGAGTAATAAAAATTCACCATGGCCAGTGCTAATTCAAGGTGATGGAAGTTGTCAACAATCAGGTTGACAAATTGCCGGTCCTGAGGGTCCATCTTGTTCCTCTATCTGCATCTGGAATGGGAATGATTGCCGAATTCCCACCTGTTCTTTAATTATCCATTCCAACCTGCTCACGGCACAGCTGTGTACATCCCCATGTCCTTGCATATGTCAGCATGTGCCATTAGGTATGTCGGAAATATCTTAATACCTTCCCGACAGTTGCAGACGGCAAAAAAACATTAAAAGTGGCCATGGCCCAGAACATTAGCAGCAATTTCACCCCAAAGTACACACGGATGTAAACCAGATGCAGTGGCGGGAAAATTGCTTACATTCAACAATAATAACAATATCCTATTTTGAATATTAACGGTGTTATTTGCATAAAGCTCAGGATGCAGTGTTACCATGCGCGAACAATGCAGGCGGGTGGACAGATGGAAAAAGCCAAGTATAATGGCAGGTGTCTCCTATCTACTTATTAATGTATGTCAGTGGTTGTGATATGACATTTTTTATAACTTTGTTTCGGTCACATCAATTTAGCTATATGGAAAACTGGTTTTACGCAATAATGTAACATGATGTTCTAAAGGTATCAGTGACTATTTTTAACAATGCTCTATATGATTTCTTCCATCTTTGAAAATAAAAATAAATTAATAAGGCATGAATCATGCATCTGGCAGGTGAACGAAAAATTTATGAAGTGGCCAATTCTAATTTGGCCAACTGTACATACTTGCTGGCTTTCCATGGCTCTAGGATCGTTAATAATCAATCATATTTTCTATATTAAAAGTTCTTTGCAAAGAGGAAAAAATCCCTTTCATATCCATCAGAGAAATTAAATGTTCATTTAAATATTATGTTCCTATCCCACCCTCATAGCGGACAGGACCTCTGTAGCCTTGCTGCTTGCTAATTCTTGATGTTTGTAAAATCGTTGATAATTATAGGATTTTCAAAATTTAAAGTTTTTTACAAATCATAACAAAAATTAAAATGGGCACATCTATAACACTGCTATCGTATAGTCTTGGCCGAAATGTTCTAGCTTAGCCTTACTTAGTGCTTTAATGCTTGAATGGCTCCCCCTCTCTATAGACATCGTCGCGAATTTCAGCGACGATTAACGATTCGGTATTAATCTTAGATGTTATGGAACGGACAGACTAGCCCCTAAGAGGAAAATCCCACAAACATGGGAGTGAAAGTTGAACAAGAATGTTATTTAACAAGAATTCTATTACAAAACTAAACGCGAATAAATTTAACAACATGGAAATGAAAACAGTACAGCTTTCTCGAACACAAACGTACACGTACGATAAGAACGGTTACTCTACACCCATTTCACAAATATGGAAAAACAAAAAATTAATCTTATTACAATAAAGCAGTGATTTGTAACTAAAGCAAGACAATTGAACAATATTTGTATAATTCTTATAAAATAACTGAACAACGGAGTGCAAACATAAATCTGACACAAGCTTTATTACCTGTTCGAGTGCCTCAGGAAGAAGGACGAGTTACGCTGTGCATGGTTGGTCGTTAACAGTGTTACAGTGACTTAATGAATATATTGGACAATTTGGTAAAATTATTCTCTGTTCAATTTATATCACACTATAATTTTAACTTCTACAAACGCACAAATGATTCTCTACTCCGGTGGGCATTAATTCGCTACATAAAAGAGACAATACGTCAGTAGTCTGTCTTCTTCTTACCTGGCTAAATCGTGAAGATTTTGTCGCAATTAATATAATAAGTATTAATCGCGATCGAAATATCGGATTTCCTTCTCATAGAAAGTTACAGTTGAAAGCTTTAACACATTTATGTGGGCTGTCTTTACTTTAAGGAAGCAGTAAGGTTACAGAACCTGTCGGCTATGAAGGCGCGATAGGAGCATAATATATTAATAAACATTAAATTTCTTTAATGGATATAACAGGGCTCTTTTTCCTCTTTGCTACGAACTTTAAATTGTGAAAATCAGACAATTATCAACGATTTTACAGCCATCAGGAATCAGCAAGGAGCAAGGCTACCGAGGACGTGTCTGCTATTACGATGCATTACAGCATAATATAAATGAACATTTAATTTCTTTGATGAATGTGAAAAGGCATTTTTATTCTTTGCAAATAACTTTTAATTTTGAAAATCAGATAATTATTAACGATTCTAGTACCATATGGCAGCCCCAACCCCAGCCGCCCCAAACAAGCGCTAAAAAGTCACGTGATTCCGATCCAGTAACAAAGGTCATTACACACACACACACACACACACACACACACACACACACACACACACACATATATATATATATATATATATATATATATATATATATATATATATATATATATGACCGATTATAAAGTTTCTTGAATCCTACATCAGAAACGAAGAACACATTTTTATTCTATTATTATATAATCTATAGAGTACGTAGCCGTGACGTCGGAGGTCATTTAATTTTTTTACAGGCAGTCACCAGGTATTTTTTTTTTTACTTTCTATTATATAAATTTGTATTTTTCTCAATTACAATGTATGGGTCTAAATGCTAACTTTCTTCTATTAACGATTTTCTGGCCATTTTACACACAGTCCAATTCCCAGGAAGCGGTGGTGATTGCGTCATACGACGGTACTCTATTCTATTCCTTCAAAGAGGTTGCGTTAGTATATTAAAAGTAAAAGTCCCATGCGCTAGATGTGAAAGCAATAATTAAAACTACATTATATATATATATATATATATATATATATATATATATATAATACATATATATATATATATATATATATATATATATATATATATATCATATATATATATATATAGATATACTATATATAGATATATATATTATATATATATATATATAATATATCTATAATACTATATATATATATATAAGAGAGCTCGCTCGAGAGAGAGAGAAGAGAGAGAGAGAGAGAAGAGAGGAGCGAGAGAGAGAGAGAGGAGAGAAGGATAGAGGAGAGAGAGAGAGAGCGAGAGAGAGAGAGAATCAAATATAAGGTGTGTTCTCTTCATTACTAATGTGTATTTAAATCGCTACTCACACTACTATATAATTGTGTTTTTGTTAATATCGGGCTTTGCTTTCATAATTGATTTTGTACACAAAAACCTCAATATCTTAAGTCAAACAGATTGGGCGATGACCAAAAATACAAAAGTTTAAGTTCATCGTCGGACCAGTAGCATAGAGCGCACCCTCTTGATTCGTTCTTCTTCCTGCCTGACGTCTATCTGTACTGTCTAAAGTCGTAAAAGCCTCTTTTGTAAGTATATATTTCCATATTTATGCTGTTATTTTGCTTTTTAAAGTGAAAAAAACACTTTTAATTAAACGCTGGAGGAGCAGAAATAATCAACAGTTATGATTAAAGAATAGCTACAGTTATGAATCCAAATTTGTAGACTGATGATCAACCGGCTTCTCTCTCTCTGGTATCAATCACTAGGTAGGCTAGGGTGCTCTCTCTCTCTCTCTCTCTCTCTCTCTCTCTCTCTCTCTCTCTCTCTCTCTCTCTCTCTCTCTCTCTCTCTCTCTCTCTCTCTCTCTCTCTCTCAAGTGGAGGACTTCTAGGTTAGGCTAGTGTAACCAGGTTACAGTTACGGGCTGCACTATGACCAAGAACCCATGCTGCCATAAGGTCAGCTTAATTAAACGCAACAGGTTACAGTAGCTAGCTACCTACTATAGGCTATGCTGGGTTGTATAGCCTTAGGTATACCCTAGAGAGACTTTCCTTTATTTATTAGAAAATTAATGCATTATACTAGGTAGGTACTACAAAGTAACCTAGTAGGACCTTTTGGAAAGTCCATGGTCCCTTTGGTGTGGCTCCGGTGTTTGGTTGGATGCGGTGCATTGTGGGCACTAGCTGGTTATCTAAGTAATCAAGATAAGGGTATTTAGCGACGAATTCCGGTTTCCTATAGTATTTTGGTTGCTTATTAACAATTTAACGCTAGTTTTTGGCGGTCGGCTGTAATTGAGAATTTACCTTTGAACTCTATCTTACGGTAAGGGGGATCCAATGGGAATGCTAGCTTTTGGGTTGAGTAAATCACTTGGGAGGAGATTTTGCCATGTTATTGTGTTAGGTATTTCCTCTTATTTATGACATTTGGAACGCAAAATGCAAGCATTAGGCTAATAGGGTAAAACTCCGCATGGCCTGCATCAGGCCAACGACGATCAATGCATGCCACCCTCCGAAAAAATACATTATAACGCGTCCTGACACCGGAGATGGGCATCAGTCGCAACTTGTTGTTGGCGAGAAACGGAGCTAAAAACCTCTACTTTCCTTTCGAAGTAAGTATTTTCTCCAAAGTTACAAATTAAGGCAAAATTTTAAGGTTTAAACAGAGGGTAGTGAAAAGGGTGGCCACAGCAGTGGAAATCTCGCCACAACGCTTTTGAAAGTTTTAGATGGAAACACACCAGGGACTACCAACCCTTATCACGGTGGACAGGTCTTATTCACTCGATATTTAAATGGTGAAACAAGAATACAATTACAACTCCAAGTATACCATTCAAAAGATTGAAGTTTCATCAACGTAATGTGATATATGAAAGCCCCATACGAACTAAAAGAAGCATGTGACGCTCTTCGTAAAATACTAGGGTAGATCACCACGGCAGGCCAACCAGGCCACCTACATTCAACGCTTGCCACCCTCCGAAAAAGTACATTATAACGCGTCCTGACACCCGAGATGGGCATCAGTCGCGACTTGTTGTTGGTGAGAAACGGAGCTAAAGACCTCTACTCTCCTTTCGAAGTAAGTATTTTCTCCAAAGTTAGAAATTAAGGCCAAATTTTAAGATTTAAACAGAGGGTACTGAAAATGGCGCCCACGGCAGTGGAAATCTCACCAAAACGCTTTAGAAATTTTTACTTACAACTAAAAATGTTTCGAAGATTGACACCATCTTGTGTCAACAAACTTTCCATTTCCTGTGATAAATCCGCACACCACTTGTACCACAGACGCTGGAGCACTTTTATCACAACAATCGAAACGACGATTTCTCACCAACAACAAGCCAGGGTTAAAAACTTTTTGGTTCATGAAACTTACCTGTCAGATATATATATAGCTGTATTTTCCGAAGTCCGACAGAAATTAAAAAACTTACGACACACGTAGTGGGAGTCAGGTGGTTAGTACCCATTCCCGCCGCTGGGAGGCGGGTATCAGGAATCATTCCCATTTTCTATTCATAATTTTTCTGTCGCCGGTGTTGTAAACACAGTTTACAGCACCTCCGTCTTGAATTTAGGAAACTTGGCTACTATAAGTACCCCTTTTTGATTTTTTGTATCTTGACTTTTGGATCGGTGGCTAGGCACACGTTAATTGTGGATTTGATTGATTTTGGCGTGATTTCTCTTTCTTTAAATAAGATGTCTGGTTCTAGTTCGGCTAGCGCCAGGTTTTGTACCAAGAGTGATTGTCGAGGTAGGCTACTGAAAGCATCAGTAGACCCTCATACTTTGTGTAAGAGTTGCAGAGAGCATGATTGTATGTATGAAAGTCGCTGCAAGGAATGTGAGTGTCTTTCTGATTCTGGATGGAGAGCGTATGAGTCCTAGGGGGAAACATCACAACAGGCCAACCCTCATCACGGTAGACGGGTCTTATTCACTCGATATTTAATTGGTGAAACATGAATACAATTGCAACTCTAAGCATACCCATTTAAAAGACTGAAGTTTCGTCAACATATTGTGATATAGAAAGCCCCATACGAACTAAAATAAGCATGTGAGCTCTTCGTAAAATATGTTTTCAAGGCAGTTTTGAAATCCAATATGGCGGCTACGTTTTTCATGGACGGTTCTCATCAGTGACGGCCACCATCTTTCCCCAGCCTTCCCAGCACTCATTTGAACAATGTTAGCATATGTATGTAACGTTTATTGATCTTACTCAAGATTGCAGTTGTAATCAGCACAATAAAACAACATTTTGTTGCCTATATTAGTGAAAGTATGAAACTTGTTATTCCTCCCGGGTTATGGGTTGGAACTGAATTCATTCTTACCTTGTAATCGGCGGTTTTATCCTTACTGCCATCACAACTGAAACTCAACAGTGCTTATTTGATTGTTATTATACACATTTTTGGTCTCAGTTCACTCCACATTGCACTTTAAACCCGTTGCTGTTCCTGGTTTCTAAGCTCGCGCGCGCCATAAACACAATTACAAACAGCAGACGACGAAACTGCAAAGTTTTATTCCCTAAACTGTTTACTTTACTCGTTATTTAGTTTTAAATTTACATTGTTATTTAAAATTTTGATTTAATTCATGTATAGTTATCCCTTTTTGTTGCAACCAAATTACCCCGAAAAATTACAGATATTTCTAACGTAGATAAAATCAAATGTTTCTAACGTTTTCGTACATCTGGCTGCCGAACCACCATAGAGGAACGAATACGGAAAATGCATAGAGGAACGACTACGTTTTTTTTTTTTTTATTTTTTTTTTTTTTTGCTTTTTTGTTTTTGCTAGCACTTTTTCATGATTTCAGTCTTTATTAGTATTTTGAATTTCTTAAATAATCGTTATGCCAGAAATAAATGTAACCTTTAATGTTTGCATGCCAAGAATGGCAAAATCATCGTTGCCACATTAGTGGAGGCTTCACACATACGCCGTTCCATTATCCTGTTAAGCGTCCGCCCCTGATGAGCTCGCTGCTAACGTACGTCAACGCTTTTTTGTTTTTAATCAGCGATCATAGCACTGATGATAGTTTTTCAAAGTTAATATTGATTTTTATGGCTTGTTATTATTACTGTAATTAACTGGTGTAAAATTCTTCTCTCCTCTGCTTGTATTCATGGGACTGTAATTAACTGTAGGATTTCTCTCTTCTCTCTCGTGCCCTCTCCTCCAAAAATCTCTTCTCTCATCTCAACTCTCGTCTCTCTCTCTCTCTCTCTCTCTCTCTCTCTCTCAACTGTCTCTCTCTCGTCTCTCTCGGAGTTCAGTCACTCGGCAAAGAAAAGTCATCTTCACTCCCGCAATTGGAAGAAAAGTTTGTATCATCACTGGAGGATTCAGAACTAGAGCTCTCATCATCAAATAGGTTATCAATATCCACACTCCTCATCTAGTATTTTGATTGATCTCACCTAAAGAAATATGCCTCCTCTTTGGGACATTCATTGTGAAAGACGCGCCAAATCCAATTTGTCTCGATAAACGCCCGAGCGTATTGAAGAAAGAAAACTAACAGGGACAGGCAGTTTTCTAGCATAAGCGACCACCAGGAAAGAGTTGCCAGGCTGGAAATAAGTTTCCCATGTGCTGAGAGTGTTACAAAATGATGTTCCTACACTTTCTATACGAGTAAACGTATTATTATGGGCTGACGGCTTGCAAGCACAGTTAAAGTCTTGAACGTAATATCCCGTTGAAGGCGCTACCGAGTAGATCGCGGTAAACGTATTATTACGTGGGTGACGCTTAACAGGTTATAAACTGTTTCCATGAATTGCTAGTTGTCATAGTAATGCAATAATGATAGTTAAAATTGCTTTAATATTTATGTATATATACTTCCAATACATAGCCTAATTTCACCAATTTCAACGTTTTGTGTGTAGTCTTATACCCAGTTTGGAGGGTCAAACACATACCGAATGGCAACACAGAGAGAGAGAGGAGAGAGAGAGAGAGAGAGAGAGAGAGAGAGAGAGAGAGAAAGGAAGGCGGAGGAACAAAGAAGAAAAAGGGATGGCGGTGGAGGGGGGGGGGGGGGGGGGGTTGGGGAGAGGGTAGGTGGAGCTTATACGCGTGTTCGTATCCATTTCTGCATAATGGAGTTTTTGTCTCTTGGTACAAGGACAAGTGTCGTTATTCTTTACGATTAGTGATTCACGATACCCTTATAAATTACGGCACTGGGTGTAATGCACTATAGCAAAATCTCGTTCTGTTAAGAGTGTTCGTTACAGAAATAGGTATTGCCCAAAAACCTGCTTGCACTGTCTCTTGAAACCATAGTAGACATGCTGCTTAGTGTCAATCAAGTTTTTATAACCAAGTATTTTTTACAAGCTAGCTATTGAATAAATTTGTATTTTCTCAGTCAAAACATATGCCCCTCAATGCTAACTTTCCTCTTTTAACGACTTTCTGGTCATTGCAAATTCGGCCCCATAATTTCTTATGGTGCGAAAACAGACAAGAGGCCCATGGACCGAAAACGATTGCGTCACACTACGGCGATAATCCAGCAGTAAAACATCTTCATATATCCAAAAAGTAAATAATAAAGATATATATGCGCATTACGATTATAACAATTACATGTATAGCTGATAACAATCTGCATGAATAACTGGTAAACTGTTCTGCAATGACAGTTGAGTATAGCAATTATTTACAATAGGTACGAAAGTCAAGATGTCGTGACGTCATAATACAGAACTTGAAAGAAAAACGTTCTAATTCAGAAAAATAATTACTTTAATTTGAGTCAGAGTCGAGTTACTTTTTTCAATAACGAATATTTTCAAATTAATCATCATAAATATGTAAAATATTGATGTTTTACTACTATTTAAAAATTAGCCAAGAGCACGCTTCTCGTCATCTTCTACCCCAACAGCTGTTTTACGCCTGGCTTGTTGTTGATGAGAAATCGTGTGTTTCGATTGTTGTGATAAAAGTGCTCCAGCGTCTGTGGGTACAAGTGGTGTGCGGATTTATCACAGGAAATGGTTAGTTTATTGACACAAGCTACTCCGTAAACATCGAGATGGCGTCAATCTTCTAAATACCTCGAGTTGTAAGTAAAAATGTTGAACGCGTTTTGGGTGAGATTTGCACTACGTTTGAGACCGTTTTCAGTACCCTCTGTTTTTTAAATCTTAAAACAATTTGGCCTTAATTTCTAACTTTGGAGAAAATACTTACTTCGAAAGGAGAGTAGAGTCTTTAGCTCCGTTTCTCACCAAACAACAAGTCGCGACTGAATGCCCATCTCGGGTGTCAGGACGCTGTTATAATGTACTTTTCGGAGGGTGGCTTGCATTGATGGTAGGTGGCCTGCTTGGCCTGCTGTGATGATCTACCCTATCTGCGTAAGCTTGAACGGGATAGGTTAAGGAGGTCTTCCTCCAGGAGCGTTTCAGGTAAACGTCAGGAAGTTCATGTTTCTCCTACTAACCCTCCTTTAATCACTACTCCTAACCCTGTAGTGTTGCCTTCGGGCCCTGGAACAGTGTCTGTGGAGGGTAATACCCTTACACTTATCTTAGAGTCGATTCGTAATTTAGAATCTAAAGTGCTCGCCTTAGAAGGCAAAAGTGAAGGTGCAAAGTGCAGTGACAGTGCTCCTTCGTTGTGGAGGGTGCGTCAGATCGGACCCCATTTCGCCTCTAGGCCTAGACACCGCTGGCCGGACTCCTAGGTTTCAGGGAAGAGGGCATGTCGAAGCCGCAGGAGGGTTACGGGTGGGGAACGACCCACCGATCTGACGTGCCTTCGGCAGTATCTGTTGACGTTACACAGACTGCCAAGGAGCGTGCGCGTGCACGTCTCCTGAAAGAGTGTTTCTCTTCTTCAGAGGCTTGGCCTTCCTCCCCGCACAAGGGGTGGAGCTCTCATTCTGTTTCACGCCCGCTGAAAGGAGCGTTGGTGATCGTGACGCTTCACGTCCAGTTTTGGCTCTCTAGAGAGGCGATCATCGCCTGAGAGTGTGTTCGCAGCCTTCCCGCCACAGAAGAAACGTAAGGAGTCTTCGGATGATGACTTTGTTTGAGCGCCCAGTCGCTCTCCTGAGCGCGTGCTACGGCAGTTTCTGGGAGAAGGAAGAAGGCGTCCCCATCGCCCCTCGTCTTCTCACAGGATCAGCCCGTCACCTGACAAGGAATCCTCTCCTACTGAGAAGATCTGCGCTCTTTGCAGCAACAACTTGCTGATGCTCTTTTCTAAGAAAGGACGCAACAAACGTCCCAGGGAGAAAGGATGACCGTCTGCCTGTAAGAGATCTAGAAGGTCTCCCTCTCCCTCCCTCCTCGCTCGTCTATCTCTCCACTTTCTTTCGCCTGCTAGAGTTCGTGCGACTCCCCAGCGGGCTCTCTGGAGACGTTGAAGAGGATTTTGCTCGCTCTGCGCATGAAGCGGTATTACCCGCTCGTAAAGCTTGTTCGGTGCGAGAGCTCGATACTTGCGTGAACGCTTCGGTGCAAGTTCAGGATCCCTGACCGCCCCAGCTCGGGTCGGAAGCCAAGTTGGAACGCCAGTGGCATCTAAGAGCACTGCACCAGCGGAAGCAGAGCGCGCGCGAGATGTAAGAAGCGCTTCAAGTAAATGTCCATTCGCACGCCAGTGGACGCCAAAGCTGTGCGCCAGCGACGCCAGCAGCGCGCGAGTGGACGCCAATCCTGCGCTAGTTGCAGCCAGGCGTGCGCCAGTGGACGCCAGGTGTGCGCTAGCGGACGCCAGGTGTGCGCCAGCGGACGCTCGGGTGGACGAAGATGTGGATTTTCGTCGTCTCCCACACCTGTTTTTTTTGATGAGACTTTGCAAGTTACTTCGGGGTCTTAGAGATACGACCGGATTTTCTATTAAAGGAGTCAGCTTTGCCTTCCACTTCACAGCACGCGCCTCTTGGAAAACTTAGACCAGATAGTCTTAGTCAGCCTTATTTCCTCCAACTTCACCTGTGTCGGAAGCAGAGGTTAAAGCGACGCTTCGGTTGAAGTGGATGATGAGAAACCTTTGGCGGCATGTCTCTTCCGACTACCAGGTATTTGACCCTCCTTCTTCAATCAGAGTTGGAGATACGTTTCACCCTGAAGCTCTCGCTCTTCACCTCCTTCACAAACTTTCTTCTTCAAGATCAACAAGTCTCGGCATTTGTCAGAATGAAGAAGTACCCTTTCAACTAAGAGGGCTCTCGTAGTCCATGACTGGATGGAGAAAAGGAAGTCTCAGGAACGACTTCTTTGCCCTGCCACCTTCGAGACTTAGTGGGAAGGCTGGCATTTGGTATGAAAACGTGGAGAAGACGTAGGTATTAGACTTCCTCGTCAGCTCAAGGAGACTTCGCTACATTGTGGATGCCTCGAGGAGGTACTCACCTGTCCTCTTCGAAAGTTTCCTGGTCTACTACGGAAATGGACTACCACCTTAAAGGCCTCTTTCGGACGTTAGAGGTCTTCAACTTTTCTAGATTGGTGTTTGGGAGTTTTCTGGATGCCAAGTCTAGGAGTTCCGACTCGATTAGTCTGGGGGAAGCTGTCCAGCGTAATGTCGTGTATGGACCAAGGCCGTCAGAGATGGTTCGGAGGAGCTTACAGCTCACTTTTTTGCACAGGGCTCTTGAAGAAGAGATCCCCTTGTTTTTTTGCAATTTTACAAGCTAAATCTGTCTCTCCGTCACAAAAAGCAGAATTTGCTCTCGCTCCTTTTTTCGGATCATCTCTTCCCCACCCCCCAGGCTATGGTAAAAAGACATTGCTACCGAGCCTACAGAGAAGGCCACGCAAGATCTCCTTCGCACAATCTTTCAAGAGACCTGCGGTTCCTTCGTCCTCGGGAGTTTCGATTCTCAAGAAATCGAAGCCCTTTCGAGGTAGTTCTTCCTCGAGAACCAGCCCCTCGAGGAAGAGCACTTCCAGAGGCAGAGCCACTGCGCTTGCCAAGAACAAGAAGTGAAGCAGAAAGTCCTTCAGTCACCGTTGGAGCCAGGCTTCAGCTTTTTGCGCAAAAGCCTGGGAAGAGAGAGGTGCGGACAAATGTCCTTGGACATCTTTAAAGAAGGGTTACCGGATCCCGTTCCTGAAACCACCCCCCCGCTGTCTACGACACCCAGGACATGTCTCCCTTCTTATCGGTGAGAAAAGCAACAAGTGCTTTACGATCTGTTTAGTCAGATGATCGTGAAACACGCCCGTAGAAAACAGGTCTCCCGACCTGAATTCCCCCGGATTTTACAACAGACTGTTCTGGTGCAAAGCAGTCGGGAATGGCGACCGTACTCATGTCAGCAACCTGAACCTCTTTGTCATCAAGCAGAGGTTCAAGATGGAGACACCTCAGTCAGTGATGGGAGCCTTAAGACGGGGGTGGGGGATTGATGGCTTCACTAGATCTCCAGGACGCGTTATTTCCACGTCCCCATCCACCCCCAGTCCAGGAAATACCTGCGGTTTGTATAAAAAGGAAAAGTGTTTCAATTCAGGGCCTCTCTGCTTTGGACTCACAGCACTGCTCCCATGGTATTCACCCTACTGATGAAAGAACATTGCGAGGTGGCTTCATCTTTCTTTCAAAGTCAGGATCTCTCTCTACCTGGACGACTGGCCTCTTACGAGCCTCCTCGAAAGACCGGTGTCTGGAGGACCTTCACACGACCTTGCGTTAACGAAGTCCTGGGGCTTTTGGTGAACCTCGAAAAGTCACATCTGACCCCTTCTCAGTCTTTAGTCTATCTGGGGATTCAGATGGACTCAGGGCTTTTAGGCTTTTCGGGCTTTTTCAACCCGGACCCCAAGGGCGACAACTAGATTGCCTAAGCAAGTGTCAACCTTTCCTGGGAAGGAATCATGCTCGGTGAGAGGGAATGGATGAGTCTGCTGGGGGACCATTTCCTCACTGGAGAATTTGTTTTTTCCCTAGGGAGGTTGCACCCTCAGACCTCTTCAATTCTTCCTTGCGGACAATTGAAGCACCAAAACACTTTGGATTCGATTCTGGTGTTATCAGAAGAGGTAAAGGAACATCTAAGATGGTGGACCGACCCATTTGAAGCCGCAGGAGGGTCTTTTCCCTCAAAGCTTCAGAACCCCGACCTAGTGTTGTTTTCCGACGCGTCTTTTCCGCGGGGTGGGGAGCAACACCTGGGGGGGGAGGAAGTGTCAGGCACCCTGGAGAGGGGAACAGGTGTCCCTGTTCACATAAACCCTCAAGGAGCTGGCAGCAGTTCTCTGGCGCTCCAGTTCTTTCAGAACGAAGTCTCCGGCAATTTGTGTGCAGATCAAACTCGGACAACACCACAGCCCTCGGCATACCTCAAGAGGGAGGAACCCACTCTCGATCCTGTTCTTCCTTCAAAGGAAGATCCTGTTATGGGCGAAGGCACACGACGTCTCTATTCCTGACGAGATTCATATAAGGGGTGAAAACGTCCGTGCAGATCTTGCTCAGTCGACAAGGTCAACTTCTGCCGACGGAGTGGACCCATTCATCAGGAAGTATGCCAGAGGTGGCTTGTGGAAGTTATGGGGCCTGATCCTCTCGTAGACATCTTCGCAACTTCAGACAACGAACTCCCGCTGTACTGCTCACCCAGTTCTAGACCCAAAGGAGCAGTAGCAGTAGCGCCCATGGCTTCTTTGGACTGGACGGGACTAGACGTATATGCCTTTCCCAACCCCCGTTTCAAAGGTCCTAGGGGAAGTAATAAGGAAAATTCGCGGCATCAGAGGGAACGAGATGACTCTCATCGCCCCCTTCTGGCCAGCGACCGACTGGGTTCACAGAGGTCATGTCTTTTATAGTAGACTTTCCGAGGACTCTGCCTCCAAGGATAGATCTACTCAACAAACAGCCCCACTTCGAGAGGTCACAAAAACCTCCCCGCTCTGAGTCTGACTGCGTTCAGACTATCCAGAAGTTGGCCAGAGCGAGGGGTTTTTTTTCAGACCTGTGGCGAAAGCAATCGCAACGGCAAGGAGACCTTCTCTATTGCCGTATACCAATCCAAGTGGGCTGTTTTTCGGAGCTGGGTGCAGGAAGAAAAGGCATTTCCCCTCCACCTCTACCTCTGTGAGCCCGATCGCAGACTTCCTTCTCTACTTGAGAATGAAGTTCGCTTAGCGGTGCCTACGGATAAAAGGCTCAGAAGTGTGCTTCTGTAGTCTTTTAGGCATAGAGGACTGGACTTAGCCAATAACAGAGACCATTCATGATCTTCTGAAGTCTTTCGAGACTAATTTCGAAGGTACTCACCAAGAGTTCCTTCTTTTTGGAACTTAGACATTGTTCTAACGTTTTGATGTCCAGTAATTTTGAACCTCTCAAACTTAGGCTTCGCTTAGAAACCTTACAAGGAAGACACCCTTTTTCTAACTGCTCTGCGACGGACGGCGAGAGTTAGTGAGATCCAGGCTATAAGCAAGCATGTTGGGTTTAAGAACTCTGATGCTGTTTGTTCTTTAAGCCCTATGTTCTTAGCAAAGAACGAAAAAACACTCCAAACCTTGGCCCAAGACATTGGAAATCAAGGGTTTGACAGAGATCGTGGGTAGTGACCTAGAGAGTCCTGTGCCCTGTCAGGGCTCTCAAATTCTTTTTAGACAGAACGAAGGACCTGTAGAGGGACCTCGGGGCAACAAATTGTGGTCTCTGTTTTTTTTTTTTTTTTTTTTTTTTTTTAAGAAGCCTGATCTTCCCATGTCAAAGAACGCGCTTTCTTTCTTCTTGAGAGACACCATTAAGGAAGCTCATTCCACATGTAGTGATATGACATGAAGCTTTTAAAAGTGATGCCCACGAGGGTGAGGGCTATTATTTCGACTCGATAGCCTTTCACAGAAATATGGCACTCAGTGACATTTTGTTTTAGTGCCACATTGGCGGAGCAACTCGGTGTTCGCTTCACACTACCTACGGGAGGTTGAAAGCGGGACATACGAACATTGCTCGTCGCTTTGGACCATACGTCGCTGCAGACACTGTTTTGGGGGCAGGAGGTAGCACTCATCCTTTCCCTTTAGTGGTTAGGTGAGCTTTTATGGGTGTGTGTTTTTTGGTTTTTTTTGTGGGGTTGACCGCCGAGGCGGATCTCCCTTCTTTTAGTCTAGTTAGTGGAATACCTTTGGTAGACTAGGCAGGTTGGGGTTTTTTACTTCGTTGCCCTCATTGTATGGTCAATGGTCTAGTCCCACATCGTGGTCATGCCCCCGTTGACAGATCATCTTGAGTGCACCAGCTATATAGGTCTCTACCCTCGCTGGCAACTACTAGTAGCACAAGCAGACTTACCGCGCCAGTAACCACGAAGTCAGCTATGCTAACAGGTAGGAATCAAGATATCATTTATTCTGCATATATATGGTTCCTAAAATCTTCTATTCTGTCTACTCCCACCACCAAAGGTGGGATTCAGCTATATATATATCTGACAGGTAAGTTTCATGAACAAAATGATATTGTAATGATACAATTAAGTTTGTTCATACTTACCTTGGCAGATATATATAATCAAGTACCCACCCACCTCCCTCAGGAGACAGTGGAAATAAAAATTATGAATAGAAAATGGTGGGAATGATTCCTGATACCCGCCTCCCAGCGGCGGGAATGGGTACTAACCACCTGACTCCCACTACTGTGTCGTAAGTTTTTTAATTTCTGTCGGACTTCGGAAAATACAGCTATATATATATCTGCCAGGTAAGTTGAACAAACTTAATTGTATCATTACAATATCATTTTTGGTAGAAGATGACGAGAAGCGTGCTCTTAGCTAATTTTTAAATAAGTAGTAAAACATCAATATTTTACATATTTATGATGATTAATTTGAAAATATTCGTTATTGCAAAAGTAACTCTACTCTGACTCAAATTTAAGTAATTATTTTTCTGAATTTGAACGTTCTTTTAAGTTCTGTATTATGACGTCACGACATCTTGACTTTCGTACCTATTGTAAATAATTGCTATACTCAACTGTCATTGCAGAACAGTTTACCAGTTATTCATGCAGATTGTTATCAGCTATACATGTAATTGTTATAATCGTAATGCGCATATATATCTTTATTATTTACTTTTTGGATATATGAAGATGTTTTACTGCTGGATTATCGCCGTAGTGTGACGCAATCGTTTTCGGTCCATGGGCCTCTGTCTGTTTTCGCACCATAAGAAATTATGGGGCCGAATTTGCAATGACCAGAAAGTCGTTAAAAGAGGAAAGTTAGCATTGAGGGGCATATGTTTTGACTGAGAAAAATACAAATTTATTCAATAGCTAGCTTGTAAAAAATACTTGGTTTATAAAAACTTGATTGACAACTAAGCAGCATGTCTACTATGGGTTTCTGAGACAGTGCAAGCACATTTTTGGGCAATACCTATTTCTGTAACGAACACTCGTAACAGAACGAGATTTTGCTATAGTGCATTACACCCAGTGCCGTAATTTATAAGGGTATCGTGAATCACTAATCGTAAAGAATAACGACACTTGTCCTTGTACCAAGAGACAAAAACTCCATTATGCAGAAATGGATACGAACACGTGTATAAAGCTCCACCTACCCTCTCCCCACCCCCCCAACCCCCCCCCCCCCCCCCCACCTCCACCGCCATCCCTTTTCTTCTTTCGTTCCTTCCGCCTCCTTTCTCTCTCTCTCTCTCTCTCTCTCTCTCTCTCTCTCTCTCTCCTCTCTCTCTCTCTCTCTGTTGCCATTCGGTAGTGTAGACCCTCCAAACTGGGTATAAGACTACACACAAAACGTTGAAATTGGTGAAATTAGGCTATGTATTGGAAGTATAGGGTAGAACATCACAGCAGGCCAAGCAGGCCACCTACAATCAATGCAAGCCACCCTCCGAAAAAGTACATTATAACGCGTCCTGACACCCGAGATGGGCATCAGTCGCGACTTGTTGTTGGTGGGAGAAAACGGAGCTAAAGACCTACTACTCTCCTTTCGAAGTAAGTATTTTCTCCAAAGTTAGAAATTAAGGCCAAATTTTAAGATTTAAACAGAGGGTACTGAAAACGGTCTCAAACGTAGTGCAAATCTCACCAAAACGCGTTCAACATTTTTACTTACAACTCGAGGTATTTAGAAGATTGACGCCATCTCGATGCTTACGGAGTAGCTTGTGTCAATAAACTAACCATTTCCTGTGATAAATCCGCACACCACTTGTACCCACAGACGCTGGAGCACTTTTATCACAACAATCGAAACACGATTTCTCATCAACAACAAGCCAGGCGTAAACAGCTGTTTGGGTAGAAGATGACGAGAAGCGTGCTCTTGGGCTAATTTTTAAATAAGTAGTAAAACATCAATATTTTACATATTTATGATGATTAATTTGAAAAATATTCGTTATTGAAAAATGTAACTCGACTCTGACTCAAATTTAAAGTAATTATTTTTCTGAATTTAGAAACGTTCTTTCAAGTTCTGTATTATGACGTCACGTACATCTTGACTTTCGTACCTATTGTAAAATAATTGCTATACTCAACTGTCATTGCAGAACAGTTACCAGTTATTCATGCAGATTGTTTATCAGCTATACATGTAATTGTTATAATCGTAATGCGCATATATATCTTTATTATTCACTTTTTGGATATATGATGTTTTACTGCTGGATTATCGCCCGTAGTGTGACGCAATCGTTTTCGGTCCATGGGCCTCTGTCTGTTTTCGCACCATAAGAAATTATGGCCGAATTTGCAATGACCAGAAAGTCGTTAAAAGAGGAAAGTTAGCATTGAGGGGCATATGTTTTGACTGGAGAAAAATACAAATTTATTCAATAGCTAGCTTGTAAAAAATACTTGGTTATAAAAACTTGATTGACAACTAAGCAGCATGTCTACTATGGGTTTCAGAGACAGTGCAAGCACGTTTTTTGGGCAATACCTATTTCTGTAACGAACACTCGTAACAGAACGAGATTTGCTATAGTGCATTACACCCAGTGCCGTAATTTATAAGGGTATCGTGAATCACTAATCGTAAAGAATAACGACACTTGTCCTTGTACCAAAGAGACAAAAACTCCATTATGCAGAAATGGATACGATCACGTGCTTAAAGCTCCACCTACCCTCTCCCCACCCCCCCACCCCCTCCACCGCCATCCTCCCTTTTCTTCCTTCGCCTTCCTCCGCCTTCCTTTCTCTCCTCTCTCTCTCCTCTCTCTCTCTCTCTCTCTCTCTCTCTCTCTCTCTCTCTCTCTCTGTTGCCATTCGGTATGTGTTGACCCTCCAAAACTGGGTATAAGACTACACAAAACGTTGAAATTGGTGAAATTAGGCTATGTATTGGAAGTATATATACATAAATATTAAAGCAATTTTTATCATTATTGCATTACTATGACAACTAGAATTCATGGAAACAGTTTATAATAATGGAACGGCGTATGTGTGAAGCCTCCACTAATGTGGCAACGATGATTTTGCCATTCTTAGCATGCAAACATTAAGCATGCAAACATTAAAGGTTACATTTATTTCTGGCATACGATTATTTAAAGAAATTCAAAATATAATAAAGACTGAAATCAATGAAAAGTGCTAGCAAAAACAAAAAACAAAAAAAAAAAAAAAAACAAAAAAAAAAAAAAAAAAAACGTAGTCGTTCCTCTATGCACTTTTCCGTATTCGTTCCTCTATGGTTTTCGCAGCCAGATGTACGAAAACGTTAGAACATTTGATTTTATCTACGTTAGAAATATCTGTAATTTTTTGGGGTAATTTGGTTGCAAAAAAACCAGGGAATAATACATGAATAATTAAATCAAAATTTTTAAATAACAATGTAAATTTAAAACTAAATAACGAGTAAAGTAAACAGTTTAGGGAATAAAAACTTTGCAGTTTCGTCGTCTGTCGTCGGTCTGCTGTTTGTAATTGTGTTTATGGCGCGCGCGCTTAGAAAACCAGGAACACAAACAAAGGGTTTAAAGTGCAATGTGGAGTGAACTGAGACCAAATGTGTATAATAACAATCAAATAAGCACTGTGGAGTTTCAGTTGTGATGGCAGTAAGGATAAAAAACCGCCGATTACAAGGTAAGAATGAATTCAGTTCCAACCATAACCCCGGGAATAACAAGTTTCATACTTTCACTAATATAGGCAACAAAATGTTGTTTTATTGTGCTGATTACAACTGCAATCTTGAGTAAGATCAATAAACGTTACATACATACGCTAACATTGTTCAAATGAGTGCTGGGAAGGCTGGGGAAAGATGGTGGCCGTCACTGATGAGAACCGTCCATGCAAAACGTAGCCGCCATATTGGATTTCAAAACTGCCTTGAAAACATATTTTACGAAGAGCTCACATGCTTATTTTAGTTTGTATGGGGCTTTCATATATCACAATATGTTGACAAAACTTCAGTCTTTTAAATGGTATGCTTAGAGTTGCAATTGTATTCATGTTTCACCAATTAAATATCGAGTGAATAAGACCCGTCCACCGTGATGAGGGTTGGCCTGTCGTGATATTCTACCCTATGTTTTCAAGGCAGTTTTGGAATCCAATATGGCGGCTACCGTGGGATGTACAGGTTCTGATCAGTGACGACAATCATCTTTCCCAGCCTTCCCAGCAATCATTTGAACAATGTTAGCGTAGGTATGTAACGTTTATTGATCTTACTCAAGATTGCAGTTGTAATCAGCTCAATAAAACAACATTTTGTTGCCTATATTACTGAAAGTATGAAACTTTGTATTCCCAGGGTCATGGTTTGAACTTAATTCATTCTTACCTTGTAATCGGTGATTTTATCCTTACTGCCATCACAACTGAAACTCCACAGTGCTTATTTGATTGTTATTATACACATTTTGGTCTCGATTCACTCCACATTGCACTTTAAACAAGTTGCTGTTCCTGGTTCCTAAGCGCGCGCGCCACAAACACAGTTACGAACAGCAGACGACGAAACTGCAAAGTTTTATTCCCTAAATTGTTTACTTTACTCGTTGTTTAGTTCAAATTTACTGTGTTATTTAAAAATTTCAATTTAATTCATGTATATTATCCCTTTTTTGTAACCAAATTACCCCGAAAAATTACAGATATTTCTAAAGTAGATACAATCAAATGTTTATAACGTTTTCGTACATCTGGCGGCCGAAAAACATAAGAGGAACGACTACGGATAAGTGGATTACAGTAGGTCCCCTGGTTACGGCGGCTCCGGCTTACGACGTTCCGAGGTTACAACATTCCGAGGTTACGACACTTTTTCTTAAATATGATCAGAGAGAGAGAGAGAGAGAGGCATCTTCCGATGCTACGAGTTACTGATGCTTTTAAAAAACGCATACTATGATAAAAATCCTTTATAGTTTAGCACAGTATATTAATAAAAATCAGTTTCTGGTTAGATTACAACAAATATTTTGAGTTTGAGGTTATGATGATTTTCAACACTTTTTATGTCATATTTTTCGTTGTTTTTTAATGACGCCTCATATGTGGAACTAGTTTCCGAGCGAATGAACACATACTAGCTTGCAATTCGCAAAGTTTATAACAGTCCAAAAACGCAAATAATGAAAAAATCATTGCTTGTTTCCGGTAATAATAACAAAATGAAGTTTTTGGTTAGATTAAACGCAAATCTAAGTATCCAAAGAGAGACATTATCCAGTAATTTGATCAGAGAGAGAGAGAGATAGAGGTGTCTTGGCAAATGAGAGGTCTTGGGGATTGACGTAACGTTTATTTTCTGAACAGATAGGACAGAGAAGTGTTCGTTTCATTAAACGGCCTCTGACTCATGCCAGTAAATGTTTTGTTGATACTAATAATATAAGCCTATTTAAAGATATGTTTATTTTAATTAGTCTATATGATACGTAAATAGTAATCAACTGTTCTTGTAGCCCTCAAGATTTGGCAAAATCGAAGTATCCAAAGAGAGACATTATCCAGTACACTGGAACCTTGACATACGAATTTAATTTGTTCCGTTACCATCATCGTATATCAAAACAGTTGTATCTCAAAGCATTTAAAATAATGTAATATGTATTAATCCGTTTTAGCTCTATGAAACCACACCTAAACACAGCTAAATTACATATAATATACACAAATAAACGAGTAATAACACACATAATGATAAAATAACCTAGCAATGTGATAAATGATAATAAATGTTATTAAAATCAATAAGAAAATGAAAGGAATTTTACTTACCACAACGAAAGAAGACGTGAGGCCAGCAGGGGGAGGAGGTAGGGAAGGGTGGCTGGGAACGGTTTGTTCTCTTTTTATTTACGTATGTACACTAATAACTACGTAATAAACTCAAATGAAATAACATTGCTAAACTAATTTTGTTCCGATACGTAATACAAACCATCGGTCCTTTAACAATAGGAAGTAGCTAGCGGCAGCTGGAACGGTCGTAAGCTTCGAACAAGGGGAGAACGGTAGTTAACTGCTTGTCCGACCGTCGCGCGGCTGGGAGGTAAACAAATCACTTTTGCTTTCGGCCGTGCTGTGACAAGACGTGTTCGTCATCGCTCTGCCCGCTATCGTCGTATGCTTTGGTTTTGTATCAGCCCTCTTTCTGGTTTGTCTGTGTAGTGAATGAATTGTAAGTACTGTACTTCATTTTGTTTATTACATATATTATTGAATAATAATGGATCAAGAGATGGAGCTTTCGCTGTGCCCCCCAGTCGCCCGTAGAGTGTGTCCCGGGCTGGAGGGGCGTAAGTGCGGCGGATTTTGCTCCTTCGTGGATGTAGATCCTCACGAATTATGTACACGGTGTCGGGGGCGAGAATGCTCCCGAGCCGAACCTTGTGTGACGTGTAAATTGGTCCGAGGCGCAGTGGGTTCTGTACGAGGGCAGGAAGAGACGCAGGCCTACAAAGGAGTCGTCGGAAAGCTCTCCAGCGACTCCTTTGGTAACGGATACCTCGTCTTCCTTCTTGGCCCCCGGTCAGCCCCCACGTTTCGCGCCTTCCCCTGTGGGGGGGGTAGCGGAGTCCTTCTCACTTGATCCGTCGAGTGTGGAGGAGGGCGCTCGCTACCCGGATGTGCAATTGTACTCTGGGTCTTCCGTCCGCTCTGGGTGGGGTTCGTCTTCCCCCAAGCGCGAGGGAACCCCTCTAATCCACCCGACTGTTGCTTCCGCAGGTGTGCCTTCCGCGAAGGACGACCTGGGACAGGTGTGGGAGTCGCTGGGATTGCAGGGAGTGCCGAGCATCCAGGGGCTAATCCAGCGGTTGGCGGGGTCGGCAGTGGTCACGCATGGTGTGGTGACCACTACCACTACAACAATTACAACTCCAGCGTATGGCATCCCTCCGCACTTGGTCTACACGCCACATGTGACGACCGTGACACCGACAGCTGCGATACAAATGCCTCTCGCTGCCGTGCCAAGGAGGGGCGTGCCACCTCCACCTGGGTTCTTTGTGCTGCCGACCCCTGACTTCCGCTGCCCTAAAAGCTCTCCCCTAGACTTGCCTCCTGTACCTAGAATGCAGGTAGCTGCCGACAAGACGCTTGGCTCTCCTGATGCTGCTGCCGTACCTGTTGCTGGGCCAGCCGCTCATGCCGCTCCCGCTGTTCCAGCCGCTGACGCTCCTGTTGTTCCTGCTGTTCCTGTCGTTCCTGCTCGTGGTGGTGCTGCTCCAGGCTCAGGTCTTTCCGGACAGGTGCAGTCAGGCCCTGTTGCTTCGGCAACTGCCCCGGCTCCATCCTGGATGGAAGACCTGACGTGACGTCTGTCCTGCGAAGCCTGACGAAGAAGAGGAAGAAAAAGAGGAAGGTGTCGTCGTCGTCTTCATCTTCGTCTTCGTCGTCTGCTGCCTCCTCTTCCCCTTCGACTTCCAAGGCTACCAAGCCGAAGAAGAAGAAGGTTGCCTCCTCCCCCCCCTAAGAAGGCTCCTTCGGGACCTTCTAAGGGCCCGTCTCGCTCCGGCGATTCGGGGGGCTATCTGCTGGGTCCTCCTGTTCCCTCGGGAACAGGGCCCGTCTCTCCTTCTGCAAAGAAGAAGAAGACGGGGACCAGAGGAGTACCAGCTTCGGCTGGTACTTCCTCGCCTGGTGTTAGCGGTTCTGCCGCTAAACCAGGATCCGGCTCGGCTTCTCGTTCGCGAGAAGTACCGAGTGCACGGTCTCCTGCGGGAAACCGTGCAGCCAAAGTCTCGACGCCCGAGTTCGCTCGCCATCAAGACCGAGGCACGGAGCAGAAGACTGGCGAGAGTCGTGCAGACGACTCTCCCCAGGCCAGCGGACGCTCTCGCAGCGACCAGCCGGCAGCTCAGGCTGACGTGACGGTCTCCGACCGGCCACTGGCTGAGGCGAGGAAGAGGTCCCCTCGGCCGTCGGTACCAGCCTCGGCTGGTACCAGCGGCTCGACGCGCCAAGAGGACGCTCACCGGTCTCACCGCGACAGCGAGCCTAGCAGGTCGCCTGACCGCCGCTCCCACAGGGACCGGGCGGACAGGGCGACCAGCAGCAGCTCGTCTGACGCTCGGGATCGGGGTCGACGTTCTCAGCCGAGCCACTCGCCTCAGGTGAGCAGCACGGCCAGGCCTGCAGCTCGATCACCACCGCGGGTTGGGGATCAGCCGCAGCCCTCCAAGCACGCTGGTCCTGCCAGCGAGCGAGGAGGGAGCGTCAGGTCTGCCTCTCCAGTACCTTCAACCTCCTCAGGATACGCCGGGAGGAGCGAGGTATCCAGGAGTGATCGCGAGGGGTGCGCCTCTCGTGATCCCGCTGCGACGCCGTACGCACCAGGCACGGTTCTAGGACCGGCCAGGACGTACACACAAGTAGCTGGAGGCGACCGCGAGGGGTCTGTCGCTGTTCCTCCTTCTGAAGGAGGAGCAGCGTCTCGGGATCTGTTCTTGCTGGAGGGACTGGACGGTCCTACTCCTCAAGATGCAGTTACTCCCGAGATTCAGAGGTACTTTGCTGAGGTCATTAAGCTGATTCGTCAGCATTATGACCTTGGGGAAGGGTCGCCGCTACCACCTTCTGAGCCCACGTCCCGGTGTGTCTCTGCAGCAGCTCCTGTCAGAGAACCTCTGGTTCTCGCAGCAGGAGGCACTCGCCCTGGAATCTACTGCTATGGCAGCATTCCAGGCAGTCTCTTGGTTGGATCTGTGGTCCCTCACAGTATCCAAAGTCGCGGCCGGCTCTGGGAGCTCTGCTCTTGAAGACGACCCGGCGTTCAGGAGACTGTGCCAGTCTGGAGGTAGAGCTATCTCTTACCTCGCCCATCAGACTGCTAACCTGTGGGCCAACTTGGTTCTTCGTCGTAGGGACGCAGTCCTTACCCTAGTGACCAAGGGGGCTGGGCGTGAGGCGGCACTCGGTCTTCGTAACGGACCAATTAGGAGTTCCACCGCTCTCTTTCCTGGAGAGATGGTGGACGCTGTGGTGGAGAGGCAGCGCACTGATGACAGTGACCGCCTGGTTCACCAGGCAGTCTTGAAAGTTTCTGGGCAATCTCGAGTAACTGCGGCTAAGCCTAAGAGTTTAGCTGGCGCTTCCTCGGCTGCTAAGACGGTTGCCCCGTCTAAGCCCCGTGTGAAGACTCCTGTTGCTTCGACATCTGCGAAAGGAGGCCGTAACTAGCCCTTCTCCCAGACCTCCTTCCCCCGAGGAGGTGATGAGAAGAAGTAGAAGTGAGGTGGGAAACGCTAGGGACGGCGTTCTCCCTCACCTGCTGCCGGAAGTGGGGGGGATGCCAGGCGAGCCATTGGGCAACTTGAACTTGGCAGCGCTACGACGCCGAGACCTGGATAGTAGACGTCCTTCGGGAGGGATATCTACTACCCTTCGAATCTCGACCACCCCTCATCTCCAACCCAGTCCATCTGCAAACCTATGTCCGGGGTTCATCAAAGGACAATGCTCTTCGACGGGAGATCAAGACCATGCTGATGAAACGAGCTGTAGAAATCGTAGAGGATCAGTCACTGGGCTTTTAAAGCCGCCTTTTTATACATTCAACTTCCCTGCCAGATATATACTTAGCTATAGACTCCGTCGTCTCCGACAGAATTTCAAATTTCGCGGCACACGCTACAGGTAGGTCAGGTGATCTACCGCCTGCCCTGGTGGCAGGACTAGGAACCATCCCCGTTTTCTAATCAGAATTCTTCTGTCGCCCGGCCATCAACATTGTTGTTGGTTCCTCTCGATTGGTTTTTCTTTTTTCACCGGCAATTGATCTCTTTGACCGACTTTTGGTGACGTATCTGGATTGTTGGATTGGCATACGCTTTTGTGGACTGTTTTGTGGACTTGATTTTGGAATTTTCTTTAATAATGTCTGACTCTGGTATGGTTGTGAGACGTTGTGTGAATGTAGGCTGTAAGGTGAGGTTGCCGAAAGCTTCGGTAGACCCTCACACGGTATGCAAGAGGTGCAGGGAGTATGAATGTTCTTTTACTAATACTTGTAAGGAATGTGAGAACTTGAGTGAGAACGAATGGAAGAATCTAACTAATTATTTAAAAAGTTAGAAAGAGAAAGAGTGAGGAAGGCTTCTCATAGAAGTTTAAGTAGTTCTAGATCTGAACTAATTCCAAGCTTGGGATCTTCCCCAAGGGTAAGTATTGCTACTTCTCCTCCATTGCAGCCCCTTCTCCTCCATTGCAGAACCTGTAGATCCAGCAAAAGAACTTGCGGATCTAAAAGCAGCCTTCAAGTTGATGGAAAACAAAATGGCTGCCATACAAAGGTAGGCTAGTGTTTTTTCAGTGGACAGTGGATATGAGTGTCCCCAGTGTAGTGGAGGGGGCATCTGGTCGGCTCAGCAACGCTCCTAGGTCTAGACCTCTTCCAAGCTCACATGCCCAGAGGAGAAGGAATGTCGAAAGCCGAAAGGAGGTTGTGGGAGAATCCCCACCGATCAGGTGTCCCTTCGGCAGGTTTCTGTGACACCCCAGACTGCCAAGGACCGCTATTGTAAAAGCGTCCTACGTGAGTGTTTTTCGTCGTCGGGATCTTCATCACCGAGACGTGATTGGAGAGATTCAGATCGATCTCGGCCTCTCAAGAGGAGTTGGAAGGCTCCGAATATTGACTCGAGCCCTGAAAACTTCCCTGAGGAGTCTCCATCGGGAGTGAAGAAGGCAAGAAGAGCCATTCTTTCAACCAGAGTGAGAAGGAGGCAGGAGGTGGAGGCTATGGACTCCTCCCCTCCTCCTTCCCCTCCTTCCGAAGAGGATAAAGAGGAGGCTACAAAGAGGTTCATGATGGCGATGCAGGAACAGATTTCGTCGTTTGTAGGAGTCCTGTCAAAGGAGCCTCCTAGAAGGAAAGACACTTCCCTTCCTATTAAAAGATCCTCCAGACTTATGGAGGTATCTGCCTCCAGGATCGATACTCCTACTCGAGGTGAGGTTTTCCGGTACGAACCTGGATGAACGATCAGACGTCTGGCACCGGCCAGGAGTGAGGAGTCACCCAGGATAGGCAGGAGCCAAGAGCCAGGAGTGAGGAGTCAACCAGGAGGCAGGAGCCCAGAGCCAGGAGTGTAGAGGCATCCAGGCAAGAGGCAGGAGCCAGGAGGCAAGAGCCAGGAGGCAAGAGGCAGGAGGCAGGAGCCAAGAGGCAGGAGCCAGGAGTCAGGAGTCAGGAGTCAGGAGTCAGGAGTCAGGAGTCAGGAGTCAGGAGTCAGGAGTCAGGAGTCAGGAGTCAGGAGGCAGGAGGCAGGAGCCAGGAGTCAGGAGGCAGGAGTCCGGAGTCAGGAGGCAGGAGGCAGGAGACAAGAGTCAAGAGCCAGGAGGCAAGAGTCGGGGACTCGTTCCTGGAGGTTATGACTCTCTCCAAATAGGAGCTCCTCTCCTTCAGAACATAGGAGGTCTTGGAAGGACTCTCCCTCCAAACGTGAACTTTCTCCTTCGTCTGATCGAGGGTTAGACGTTTGTCTGATGACGAACCTCCTGCTAATGAGGGACTTTCTAGTTATAAAGTCTTAGCCTCATTATTACTTCAAGAATTTGGAGATTCTCTTAGTCCGGCGGCTCCTCCTTCTCCTCGTTCGCTCTTTTCGAGCTCGGCTACGGCAAAATCGTCGGCCTTTTTAAAAATGAAGCCTGCGATATCTATGAAGAAGGCACTCCATTCTTTAGATTCTTGGATGACAAGAAGAAGGAGTTAGGTAAAAGACGGTATTCTGCATGCCTCCTTCCAGATTGCACGGGAAGAGAGGTATTTGGTATGGGACAGGAGAGACTATGGGTCTTTCTTTACCTGCCTCTGCAGATGCCGACTTTTCCAATTTAGTGGAGGCCTCTAGCGTCACTCCTTAGGATCGGTCAGAGCGACGTGGAGCACTTCAGAGTTGAACCACTTTCTAAAGGGACTTTTGTCACTTTAGAGGTGTTCAATTTTCTGGATTGGTCACTCGGAGTTCTGGCCAACAATCTAAGGATCCGGAGTTTCTGAAAAACCCAGAAATTCTCCATAGCGTCCTGTCCTGCATGGACAAGGCAGTACAGGACGGTTCGGGTGAAGTGGCTTCCCTTTTTTGGTGCTGGTCTCCTGAAAAAAGAGATCAGTTTTGGATCCTATATCCGAAAGGGTTTCTCCGAGCCAGAGGGACTGCCTTACTGTTCGCCCCTCTATCGGATCATCTGTTTCCTTCTCAGTTAGTGAAGGATATATCTCGCTCTCGCTAACTGAGAAGGCGACACAAGACCTACTAACGCAAACGTCCAAGAAAGGACGCCCTGTAGTGTCGACGGTTAAGAAGGACTCTCGTCCTCCTCAGCAGCCTTTTCGTGGAGGTGCAGCGGCTCGTCCCCCTGCCAGAAAGAAGAGCTCTGAAAAGAGAGGAAGGTCTTCATTTAGGCCCTTCAAGAAATCAAGTGACTTGTTGCTCCTCCAAGCACCAGTGGGCGCCAGACTCCTGAACTTTGCAGGAGTATGGGCAAAAGGGGAGCCGACCCTTGGTCAGTGTCGGTCCTGAAGAAGGGATATGTAATCCCCTTCGACGACAGCCCTCCCCTAACATCTACGCCTCGGGAACTGTCAGCGAGGTACAGAGACCCGTTAATGAGAAAGACTCTCCTTCAAATGGTGGAGCAAATGTGGGAAAAAGAGGCCATCGAACTTGTGCAGGATCCACACTCCCCGGGGATTTTACAATCGCCTTTTTTCTAGTACCAAAGGCATCGGGGGGGTGGAGGCCAGTTCTGGACGTAAGCGCTCTGAATCGCTTCGTACAGAAAAAGAAGTTTCGCATGGAAACGTCCGCCTCTGTAATGTCGGCTCTTCGTCCAGAGATTGGATGGTCTCTTCTGGACCTGCAAGACGCATATTTCCACGTTCCCATTCACCATTTGTCAAAGAAATATCTTCGCTTTGTAATAGGAGACAAGATCTTTCAGTTCAGGGCTCTGTGCTTCGGTCTGTCCTACAGCTCCACAAGTATTCACCAACCTGATGGCGAATGTAGCAAGATGGCTTCACCTAGAGGGGATAAACATCTCCCTCTACTTGGACGACTGGCTGATCAGGGCCAAATCGAAGATTCAGTGCTTGGAGGACTTAGAAGTAACAAGGAACATGATAGATTCGCTAGGGTTGCTCGCAAACCTCGAGAAGTCACAACTGATCCCCAGCCAGAACTTGGTCTATCTGGGGATTCAGATGGATTCTCGGGGTTTTCGGGTATATCCTTCGCGAGAAAGAATCGCTCGAGGTTTGTCGAGAATCTCGAGCTCTTAGAGAGAAAGAACAGCTCAGCGAGGGATTACCTGAGCCTTTTAGGGACCCTGTCCTCACTGGAAAAGTTCTTCTCGCTAGGGAGACTTCACCTTCGCCCTCTTCAGTTTTTCCTCAAAGAGGTGGTGGAGTTGGAAGACGGGTCAACTCTCGGACATCTTCCAACTTCCACAAGAAGTAAAGATCATCTGAAGTGGTGGATCCCTCCGCTTCAAAAGAACGAGGGCGTATCGCTTGCTCTGCAGAACCCAGACCAAGTGTTATTTACCGACGCTTCGGAGTCGGGATGGGGAGGGATCAAGAATGTGAGAGCGGACAGACTGAGCAGGAGAAATCAGGTCCTTCCCACAGAATGGACTCTACACGAAGAAGTGTCGAAGTCTTTGGTCCCTGTGGGGGAGACCTCACATAGACCTGTTTGCGACGTCTCTCCAAAAGAATAGAGATCTTTTGCTCTCTAGTGGAAGATCCGAGAGCCTTCGCAATAGACGCGTTTTCTCATGGATTGGTCGGGTGTGGACGCATACGCCTTTCCCCCCGTTCAAAATCCTGGGGGAAGTGCTCAGGAAGTTCGTAGCTTCGAAGAGCACGAAGTTGACACTCATAGCCCCATTTTGGCCAGCCCAGGAATGGTTCACGGAGGTACTGGAGTGGATAGTGGACTTCCCCAGATCGCTTCCAAACAGAACACGATCTACTCAGACCACCACTTCGAGAGGTTTATCACAACCTCCCCAGGTCTCGCTCTGACTGCCTTTCGACTATCGAAAGACTTGTCAGAGCGAGAGGCTTTTCTTCGCAAGGCTGCGGGCTCGATCGCTAGAGCCCGCAGAGCTTCGACGAGAAGAGTATACCAGTTCAAAGTGGGAAGTCTTTAGGAGGTGGTGTAAGGGTCAGAAGCTGTCCTCCTCCAGTACCTCTATAGTGAATATTGCCGATTTCCTCCTCTTTTCTGAGAGAGGAATCACACCTATCTGTCTCGACAATAAAAGGATACAGAAGCATGCTGTCTTCAGTATTCAGGAATCGAGGCCTGGACATTGCTAACAACAAAGATCTACACGATCTAATTAGATCTTTTGAGACTCGAAAGCAGCTACTCCCTAGAACACCTAGTTGGAATCTAGACGTGGTCCTGAAATTCCTTTCATCGGATAAATTAGAGCCTTTACATCTGGCGTCCTTCCGCGACGTCACTAGGAAATGCTTGTTCCTGGTGGCTCTCGCTACAGCCAAGAGGACGACGCGAATTACACGCTCTGGATTCCACGGTGGGGTTCAAAGGAGATGCTGCCATCTGTTCTTTCCAGACAATGTTTCTGGCAAAGAACGAAAACCGTCAAAACCGTGGCCCAGAAGTTTTGAGGTAAAAGGCCTATCTAACCTTGTAGGCAGAGAGAAGAGATATCTCTGTCCAGTGAGAGCTCTTAAATATTATTTAGAGAGGAAGAGACAGATGGGAGCTTGTCAACAAGGTCTTTGGTGTGCGGTGAAGAACCCCAAAAGACTCATGTCCAAGAACGCCTTGGCTTTCTTTGTGAGAAGCGTTATTACGGACGCTCACAAGAACTGCTCGGAGGAATCCTTCGGTCTTCTAAAGGTCAAGACTCATGAAGTGAGGGCAGTAGCAACGTCTTTGGCGTTCCAAAAGAATATGTCTCTAAAGAATATCATTGAGACTACATATTGGAGGTGCAATTCAGTGTTTGCATCTCATTATCTGAAGGATGTGAGAGTGACCTATGAGAAGTGCTTCTCGCTAGGTCCTTTTTGTATCAGCAGATACAGTACTGGGTCTTGGAGCAAAGACTGATCCTTAATTTTGTGTTTTATCGTACATAAACCCTCTTGTCAGATATGTGCTTGGTTTTCTATTAGCAAGCTCACTACTGTCGCACGGGAGCAGAGTGTCATTGCTGTAGGGGATCAAGGGTATGTATGACTAGTAGGGGAGTACAAAACAAAATTTTTTTTTTTGTATATTTTTGTAATGAAAGTGTAATTATGTTTCGAGTTTTTGGTTGTTTGTAAGGAGTTCGGGATAACTCCTTACAATCTTAGAACTAACATGATGTTAGGATCAGGTGATCGGGATCGGTTTTGTGCTCCTTGAACAAGGTGTATTGTCATGTTAGTGGAATAGCACCCAATGACAAAGGCCTTTAGGCTCTGCCGAGTAAGTGGATAAGACCCCATTGGCAGACCCACAAGAACTCTTAGCCATAGATCAATATCTCGCTGAGGCTCTTGAGGCTAAGCAGACTCCAAGGCAGTAGCCGCGAAGTCTTCAGCTAATAAGGTAGGAACCAAGGTTTATTAATACTACAACATATGTTGTTACCTGTCTATTTCCAGTTGTTAGCTGTCTCTTACCCACCACCAAAAGGGTGCTAATCAGCTAAGTATATATCTGGCAGGGAAGTTGAATGTATAAAAATGATATTGTCATGTTACAATAAAGTTTTATACATACTTACCTACAGATATATACGATTAATGGCCCACACCCAGCCTCCCGCAGGAGACAGGTGGAAGAGAAGAATTCTGATTAGAAAACGGGGATGGTTCCTAGTCCTGCCACCACCCAGGGCAGGGCGGTAGATCACCTGACCTACCTGTAGCGTGTGCCGCGAAATTTGAAATTCTGTCGGAGACGACGGAGTCTATAGCTAAGTATATATCTGTCAGGTAAGTATGTATAAAACTTTATTGTAACATGACAATATCATTTTCATGGTGGAGAAGGCAACGGGAGGCTGGCGTCTGGTGATAGACCTCTCTCCCTTGAACCGTTTCGTTCGCAAGACTCGGTTCACGATGGAGTCGGCACGATCCGTGCTTGACTCTATCAGGGGAAACTATTTCATGCTTTCAGTGGACCTGAAGGACGCGTATTTTCAAATACCCATCCACTAGTCCTCCAGAAAGTACCTCCGCTTCATCCTTCGACGGGACGGTGTACCAATTCAACGGCACTTTGCTTTCGGTCTGGTCAACCGCCCCACAGGTGTTTTCACGCGAGTGGTTTCTCTGGTGTCTGCTTGGGCCCATTCGCACGGGTGATACGTCTTCTGAGGTATCTCGACGATTGGCTGGTCCTGGCGAGCTCCCGCTCGCAGTTGCTGCAGGACAGGGATTGACTCCTCAAGTTTTGTTGCGATCTAGGCATTGTGATAAACTACGAGAAGTCCGATCTCGAACCCAAGCAGAAGATGAAGTACCTGGGTATGCTGATCGACACGGTAGCAGGGCAAGTCTTTCCCGCAGACTTGCGGATCAGCAAATTCAGGGAGGCAGCCAGCCGGTTCCTGTCTCGGCAGGAACAGACAGCTCAGCAATGGCAAGTCGTGATCAGCCACCTGTCGTCACTCGAGAAGTTAGTCCCTCACGGGCGTCTTCACCTGCGGTCTCTCCAGTGGAGGCTAAGGGAGAGTTGGTCTCAGGCAAAGGATCCACCTTACTTCCCTGTGCTCTCACGGAGAAGGTGAGGCAGGACCTAGCCTGGTGGCTCGACGACAGGAACCTCTTAAGAGGAGTGCCCATCCGCACTCCCCCCCCCCTGGAGATGTTGCTGTTCTCAGACGCATCGACCGAGGGATGGGGCGCACACCTGGAGGAGTTGCTGACTGCAGGTGTGTGGGACCATCACGACAAGCACCTTCACATCAATGTCCTGGAACTCAAGGCGGTGTTCTACGCTCTTCAAGAATTCCTGGACCGCTTGGTGGGACACTCGGTGGTGTTGATGTGCGACAACACCACAGTAGTGGCATACGTCAACAAGCAGGGGGGCCTAGTGTCTCTCCCGCTACACCAGTTGACCGTGCAGGTGCACGAATGGGCCGCGGCTCACTCAATAGAGCTGTCAGCACGCTACATTCCAGGCAAGAGGAATGTAGTAGCGGACAAGCTCAGCCGTCGGGATCAGGTGATAGGAACCGAGTGGTCTCTACACCCAGATGTGGCGGAAAGGCTCTTCAACCTGTGGGGGCTACCGGTCGTAGACCTGTTCGCTACCCGGCACAACAGAAAACTTCAGGTTTTCTTTTCAGCTGTGCCGGACCCATGGGCAGCTGCAGAGGACGCTCTCCAACACCCCTGGGACAACCTCTTCGTCTACGCCTTTCCTCCCTTCTGTCTGATTCGGAAAGTGATCAGCCGAGCGCTGACCACCCCAAATCTCAGGATGATCCTGGTGGCTCCCAAACGACCTCAGGCCGTTTGGTATCCGGACCTGCTGGCTCTTCTTGCGGAAGCACCGAGAGAGCTGCCCCATTGGCACAACCTTCTAGCCCAGCCACACGTAGAACGGTACCACCAAGCAGTCCAGTCCCTTCAACTTCACGGCTGGCTGTTATCCACCATCTCTTGCGAACGAGAGGCTTTTCTCATAGCGCAGCAACAGAGATGGCTGGACACGTCCGACAGTCCTCTGCAGCTGTGTACCAGGGGAAGTGGGCCGTCTTCTGTGGTTGGTGTCGTAGACGGGGTCTGTCTCCTCTCAGAGCCACTCTTCAGCAGGTAGCGGATTTCCTCGTTTTTCTTCGCCGAGAGAAGCTCCTCTCAGTACCCACAGTCAAGGGATACAGAGCCGCCCTGGTCCTAAAACTGAGGGGACTGGATATCTCGAATTCGTTCGAGATTTCCTTGCTTATGAGGAGCTTCGAAAGGTCTTGCCCACCCTTTCTGGCTGCATGAGGTGATCAGGAGAGCGTACGAGGCTGATGGTAGTGACGACATCCGTACGCTCCGTCCGAGAGCCCACGAAGTCAGAGGTATTGGACCCTCCTTAGCGTTCCGTAAGAACTTCTCCGTGGCGCAGGTCCTGAAGGCAGGTGTCTGGGCCAACCAGACCACCTTAACGTCCTTCTACCTTCGGGATATTGCCCACAAGTCCTTGGATACTTTTTCCTTGGGACCTGTGGTGGCTGCTCAACAAGTTGTGTAAGCTTACCCACAGCACCCGAGCAGGCAGAACAGCATCGATTCCTGGTATGACTGGGAGAATGAATGTGCGAATGAGAGTGTGACTGGCTTCTCTTCACCATCTTTCTCTACCTCTACCTGTGGGCAGAGGGACACGGTCGTCACCATGCTGGAAAGGAGTCTGATGCAGGTAAGCTACTCGACCGAGCTCCAACCTATCCCTTTCATTTAGAGATAGGAGCGTATATCCACCACTTCCTCCTACAAGGGGGGGGGGGGGGGAAGTGGATGCCTACATGAGACAAACCCATGACTTTATATTTGCTCCTGTACAGGAACAAGTTCTTACAATGCTGGTACGAAGAGATACGCTTGCCTCTCTCTTAGTACTCGGCCCAGAGGTCTGACCATTGATCCTGCGGTGCACACCCCGATCAATCGGACAGAGGCTTGGATCCCTCCCTCGCTCTTACGACCAGGGAGGCATTCCAGGGATGGACGAACACCAGTCTGTTCATCAAAAGACTCAGATTCCTCCCACCAAGAAGTGAGTCTTCCTATTGTTAAAGGACCGATGGTTTGTATTACGTATCGGAACAAATGACAATATTATACATTCAACTTCCCTGCCAGATATATACTTAGCTATAGACTCCGTCGTCTCCGACAGAATTTCAAATTTCGCGGCACACGCTACAGGTAGGTCAGGTGATCTACCGCCCTGCCCTGGGTGGCAGGACTAGGAAACCATCCCCGTTTTCTAATCAGAATTCTTCTGTCGCCGGACCATCAACATTGTTGTTGGTTCCTCTCGATGGTTTTTCTTTTTTCACCGGCAATTGATCTTACTTGACCGACTTTTGGTGACGTATCTGGATTGTTGGATTGGCATACGCTTTTGTGGACTGTTTTGTGGACTTGATTTTGGATTTTTTCTTTAAATATGTCTGACTCTGGTATGGTTGTGAGACGTTGTGTGAATGTAGGCTGTAAGGTGAGGTTGCCGAAAGCTTCGGTAGACCCTCACACGGTATGCAAGAGGTGCAGGGAGTATGAATGTTCTGTTTTACTAATACTTGTAAAGAATGTGAGAAACTTGAGTGAGAACGAATGGAAGAATCTAACTAATTATTTAAAAAAGTTAGAAAGAGAAAGAGCGAGGAAGGCTTCTCATAGAAGTTTAAGTAGTTTCTAGATCTGAACTAATTCCAAGCTTGGGATCTCCCCAAGGGTAAGTATTGCTACTTCTCCTTCCATTGCAGCCCTTCTCCTATTGCAGAACCTGTAGATCCAGCGAAAGAACTTGCAGATCTAAAAGCAGCCTTCAAAATAATGGAAAACAAAATGGCTGCCATACAAGGTAAGGCTAGTGATTTGTCATTAGACAGTGATATAAGTGTCCCCAGTGTAGTGGAGGGGGCATCTGGTCGGCTCAGCAACGCTCCTAGGTTCTAGACCTCTTCCAAGCTCACATGCCCAGAGGAGAAGGAATGTCGAAAGCCGAAAGGAGGTTGTGGAGAATCCCCACCGATCAGGTGTCCCTTCGGCGGTTTCTGTGGGACACCCCAGACTGCCAAGGACCGCTATTGTAAAGCGTCCTACGTGAGTGTTTCTCGTCGTCGGGATCTTCATCACCGAGACGTGATTGGAGAGATTCCGATCGATCTCGGCCTCTCAAGAGGAGTTGGAGGGCGCCGACTATTGACTCGAGCCCTGAAAACTTCCCTGAGGAGTCTCCATCGGGAGTTAAGAAGGCGAGAAGAGCCATTCTTCCAAACCAGAGTGAGAAGGAGGCAGGAGGTGGAGGCTATGGACTCCCCTCCCCTCACCTCCTCCCCCTCCTCCCGAAGAGGATAAAGAGGAGGCTACAAAGAGGTTCATGATGGCGATGCAGGAACAGATTTCGTCATTTGTAGGAGTCCTGTCAAAGGAGCCTCCTAGAAGGAAAGACACTTCCCTTCCTATTAAAAGATCCTCCAGACGTATGGAGGTATCTACCTCCAGGATCGATACTCCTACACGAGGTGAGGTTTCCTGTACGAACCTGGATGAAACAATCACACGTCTGGCACCGGGCCAGGAGTGAGGAGTCACCCAGGAGGCAGGAGCCAAGAGCCAGGAGTGAGGAGTTCAACCAGGAGGCAGGAGCCAAGAGCCAAGAGTGTGGAGGCATCCAGGCAAGAGGCAAGAGCCAGGAGGCTAGAGCCAGGATGGCAAGAGCCAGGAGGCAAGAGCCAGGAGGCAAGAGCCAGGAGGCAAGAGGCAGGAGTCAAGAGGCAGGAGTCAGGAGCCAGGAGGCAGGAGTCAAGAGGCAGGAGCCAGGAGTCCGGAGTCGGAGTCAGGAGGCAGAGTCCGGAGTCAGGAGGCAGGAGTCAGGAGTCAGGAGGCAGGAGTCAGGAGCCAGGATGGCAGGAGTCAGGAGGCAAGAGTCAAGAGCCAGGAGTCAAGAGTCGGGGACTCGTTTCCTGGAGGTTATGACTCTTCGCCAAATGGAAGCTCCTCTCCTTCAGAACATAGGAGGTTTCTTGGAAGGACTCTTCCTCAAAACGAGAAACGTTCTCCTTCGTCGGATCGAGGGTTAGACGAGTTGTCTGACGACGATCCTCCTGCTAATGAGGGACTTCGAGTTACAAAGTCTTGGCCTCTTTACTACTACAAGAGTTTGGAGATTCTCTTAGTCCTGCAGCTCCCTCCTTCTCCTCGTTCGCGTCTTTTCGAGCTCAGCTACGGCTAAATCGTCGGCATTCTTGAAATGAAGCCTGCGATAATCAATGAAGAAGGCACTCCATTCTTTAGATTCTTGGATGGACAAGAAGAAGGAGTTAGGAAAGACAGTATTCTGCATGCCTCCTTCCAGATTGCACGGGAAGAGAGGTATTTGGTATGGGACAGGAGAGACTATGGGGCTTTCTTTACCCGCCTCTGCAGATGCCGACTTTGCCAGTTTAGTGGAGGCCTCTAGACGTCACTCCTTAGGATCGGTCAGAGCGACGTGGAGCACATTCAGAGTTGAACCACTTTCTAAAGGGACTTTTTGTCACTTTAGAGGTGTTCAATTTTCTGGATTGGTCGCTCGGAGTTCTGGCCCAACAATCTAAGGATCCGGAGTTTCTGAAGAACCCAGAAATTCTCCATAGCGTTCTGTCCTGCATGGACAAGGCAGTACAGGACGTTCAGGTGAAGTGGCTTCACTTTTCGGTGCTGTCTCCTGAAAAAGAGATCAGTGTATGGTTCCCTTTTATCGAAAGGGGTTTCTCCGAGCCAGAGGACTGCCTTACTGTTCGCCCCGCTATCAGATCATCTGTTTCCTTCTCAGTTAGTCAAGGATATATCTCGCTCACTAACTGAGAAGGCGACACAAGACCTACTTACTCAAACGTCCAAGAAAAGGACGACCGGTAGTGGCGACGGTTAAGAGGAACCTCGTCCTACTCAGCAGCCCTTTCGTGGAGGTGCAACGGCTCGTCCCCCTGCCAGAAAGAAGAGCTCTGAAAAGAGAGGAAGGTCTTCATTTAGACCATTCAAAAATCTAAGTGACTTGTTGCTCCTCCAAGCACCAGTGGGCGCCAGACTCCTGAACTTTGCCAGGAGTATGGGAAACAAAGGGGAGCCGACCCTTGGTCAGTGTCGGTCCTGAAGAAGGGATATGTAATCCCCTTCGACGACAAACCGCCCCTAACATCTACGCCTCGGGAACTGTCAAGCGAGTACAGAGACCCGTTAATGCGAAAGACTCTCCTTCAGATGGTGGAGCAAATGTGGGAAAAAGAGGCCATCGAACTGGTACAAGATCCACACTCCCCGGATTTTACAATCGCCTTTTTCTAGTACCAAAGGCATCGGGGGGGTGGAGGCCAGTTCTGGACGTAAGCGCTCTGAATCGCTTCGTACAGAAAAAGAAGTTTCGTATGGAAACGTCCGCCTCTGTCATGTCGGCGCTTCGCCCAGGAGATTGGATGGTCTCTCTGGACCTACAAGACGCCTATTTCCACGTTCCCATTCACCATCAGTCAAAGAAATATCTTCGCTTTGTGATAGGAGACAAGATTCTTTCAATTCAGGGCTCTGTGCTTCGGTCTGTCTACAGCCCCACAAGTATTCACCAACCTCATGCGAATGTAGCAAGATGGCTTCACCTAGAAGGGATAAACATCTCCCTCTACTTGGACGACTGGCTGATCAGGGCCAAGTCGAGGAGTCAGTGCTTGGAGGACTTGGAAGTAACAAGGAACATGATAGATTCGCTAGGGTTGCTCGTCAACCTCGAGAAGTCACAACTGATCCCCAGCCAGAACTTGTCTATCTGGGGATTCAGATGGATTCTCGGGGTTTTCGGGTATATCCTTCGCGAGAAAGAATCGCTCGAGTTTGTCGAGAATCTC
>NC_061107.1:48900221-48907110 GCF_015104395.2 Macrobrachium nipponense | reverse complement strand
TTGTGGCAGGATCACAAGCTAAAAAACAAGTGGGCAAGACCCCCCTCACATAAATTTAATCAATACGGCTGCCAAACACCCTCAGCCACACTTTCCTCTTCACACTATGGAATACAGGTAGGACAATTGACTTACCTACACACAGAACACAAAGCACAAAAACATGTACTCATCCCAACTCCAGACACTCAGGGCTAGGATGTGCTGTCCGCTGGATGAGGTCGCTGAGACACCAATAACCACCACAAACCAACACACAACCAACAACAAAGAACTATAACCACCACAATCAACAACATGACAACAACCAAGAACCACAACCACACGACACAACAACAACAGACAAGCACCAAGGACCACACCCCCACAACTCAACAACAAAAAAACAACACAAGAAACAAGGACAACACCCCACAAACTCAACAACAACAACAACAAAAACAAGGACTACAAGCCACAACTCAATAACACAACAAACAAACAAGGACTACAACCAAACAAACCACCAAGGACTACAGAATACAACAACAATAACAACACCAAGAAACCATAACAGCTCACCAATAACCCCACTCAACAGCACCAGACAACAACCTCACAAGCCCACACCAACCATCACAACAACACAAGAAACCACAATAGCTCCCCAACAACAACCCTCAACTATAACAACTCACAACTAAACAGAAAACTCTAAAGCTCAACAACCTCTAAATACAAAAGCACAACAACGTTCAAACACACAGCATAAATAACTCAAATAACTCCCTGAAAACACAACACAACTGACCAACAATAGTACTGGCATGACCGCTGACCAAAACGTCTGTCTTTCACAATTTCTCATTACAAACTGCCCGCCGGTCGCTGACTCACCCACCGCACACCAACCGACAACCAACTACTCACGCAGTCGAATGAGCAGTTCACTTGCTAACTACCTACCCACCAACCACGCTCTCACTCTCTCTTTCTCTCTCTCTCTCTCTCTCGACAGCTCGCTCCTCTCACACTCCAGAAAAACACAACACCCCAACACAAAATACGACACATCAACCACACGAAACATCTAAACCCTCAGTTATTCCCAACAACCACAAACAACCCAACCCACGGCTTACAGTATCTACTCTCCATCTCTCTCTCTCTCTCTCTCTCTCTCTCTCTCTTCTCTCTCTCTAATCCTTAATCCCATAACTCCTCCATAGTGTGACCCAAGTCACCTGACTCGAACTGGGGTCTGGGAGTAAGTGAGAACAACTTCTGTGCACTCGTGGATTTATTTCATCCCGATGACTCAGTAGTTCTGGAAAGTACGAACAGGCGGCAGCACAGAAAAGACAAGAGAAATGCAATATGCGCAAAAGAGAGAGACTGAAAATATCGGAGGCATGTTTGCGCTTTTAATGTTACTTACATGGATGAAGCAAAGGGGATTCATAATGATATATATGTATATATATATATATATATATATATATATATATATATATATATATATATATATATTATATATATATATATATATATATACACACACACACTACACACACACACACATATATATATATATAATATATATATATATATATATATATATATATATATATATATATATATATATATATATATATATATATATATATACAGGCAGTCCCCAGGTTACGACGGGGGTTCCGTTCTTGAGACGCATTGTAAGCCGAAAATCGTCGTAAGCAGGACATCGTCAAAAATCCTAGGAAAACCTTACTTTAATGCTTTGGGTGCATTGAAAACTATGTAAACTGCATTCTTATGCATTTTTCATCAAAAAAACAAAAAACCTTCAATGTTGATTATTTTGCATTTTGGTGTCATATTTCATCTGCCAGATGAGCGTTGTAGGCGTCGTAACCCTGGAACATGCGTTGTAACCCTGGAAATAATATCTGATGAATATAATTGAAAAGCATCGTAACCTCGGAACGTCGTAAGCCGAGACCGTCGTAACCCGGGGACTGCCGTATATATATATATATATATATATATTATATAATATATATATATATATATATATATATGATATATATATATATATATATATAGATTCATATATTGTCAGTTTTGTATGCAATTATGATTTGGTAATATGATTAATTCACCTCAGAAAACTGCATATAATGTTGTGAAATGTATGTTTTTGTGTTCAGATTCCCACATATAAAAATAACAGTTAGTGTAAATTTCATTTTTTTAAAACATACATAAGGCGGAGAGAGGAAAAACGTACTTAAGACAGAGAGAAAGATAATAGAGAAGGTTGTTATTCACATCTTGAGAATTGCCTGAGCCACTGATTTCTTTATCCACGCAAATGAATACGTATGGACCTCCCAGGCAGCATCGAGTCCTTCGAGAACCTTACCTACAATGATGTTATTCATGTTTAACATAGAGAGATGACGTAATATGGTTTCGTCTTGAACTCGATGCTAATCGCCCCACATGCCCATATGCTTACGGGGATAGAGAACTATTCATTCGATTCCATACCTGGTTGGGTGCATTAGGGAGAAATCTCTCTCTCTCTCTCTCTCTCTCTCTCTCTCGTGCTCGTTCATTCATGAGACTGTTTCATTAACGTAATGCAACTCATATTTGTATTTGAGCTTGTCACTCAGTAACTGTCTTAATGTATGTGTGTTTGTGGAGTCTGAGCATAGTGTTATTATAATTATTTTTGTGAAGGTGCCCACGAAACGTATTTGAAGAGGTTGATGATTTGTAACAGGCCTTTCTTTTGAGTGAGAAGTTGCAACTGCGTATTTTCAAATGTTTTGAAGTGCACTTCGAGGTTTTATTTTACAGTGTTTGGATTATATTATCATTTTTCTTTTGCTTTGTTCTTTTGACATATCCATTTTATATGCTTAAATTTTGTACTGTCAATGCGTTAATTGTTTTCCTATTATGCATTATGTTTTTTGCATTGTCTTTATTTTGTTTAATTAGTTTGAATCATATTCTTTTGTGTAATTGTTTGAATCTAACACTTGCAAAGTAATTTGTATTTATTAAATTTCATTTCAAATTTAATTATTGCTTTATAATTTAATTCAATTAATTTTCTTGATAAACTTTGATTTAATTTTGCTTGATAATTAATTAAAGAATTAATTAAACTTTTGTTTGCAAGTAATAACAATTTCCCTGAGATTGTGAATTTCACTTATAAATTTTGAGTTCAGAAATAAATTTTTGTATTTAAAATTTATATGAGCATTTTATTATACTACCAGTATTATATTTAATTTTCGTTTAGGTAGAAATATAGTGGTAATTGTGCCGTTTCCCTCAAATGAATCAGAATTAGGGAAATACTTAGATTTGAAATTAGTGAAGGAGTGATGCCCTTTAATTAAGATTACCTTACATCTATTTTAATGAACTTAGACTGATTGTTTTCTTGACTGTTCAGTTCTATAAGGGATCACTGTTACCTTTAGAGTATTCAGTCGTTTAGTATTTGTGATGTAGGGGTCAGGTGTCTGGCTGTAGTGAGGTAAGCATAACCAAGTACTTGATCAAACTGTGCCCCAAGTACAAGGGTGTCCCAGACCCAGGAATAAAAGGGTCTTTGCGCTAACAAGTGCAAATGGCAAGTGTAGTAACAAGATACTTGGCAATTTGGGTTGACAAATATTAATGGTGTCCAGACACAGATCTTCAAGTATTCATGGTGTAAGGCATCTCGTATGAAACTGAGAGAGATACCATCAGATCCAAACGGTTTTGACTCATTCAAATCCCTCACTATCAAGACAACGTATCTACGTCAACGGGTTGCGGACTGAACAGGTTATTCACGATACCCTCGAGGTATAATTGATCAACAGTGGGCAGATTATTATTGGTATTCAAGATCTGTTGAGAATTTTCGAAGGCCAGTAGACCTACATTTGCAAAATATTCGTTAAGTTTCTTCTGCTTCATCTTTCTTATCTTTATAATTATGGGAAGCTTACGTTACTATTTGTGGCAGGGATCATTTCATGAACAATTTTCCCATTTAGTAGACAAATTACCATGACAGTTTTTAAACTTGTCTTTAAAGTGTTCTGCCTTTGTTTTAATAAGTTGATTAACTCACTTTTTATGTTTTTTTATAAGTATTTCTTAATTCTAAGTTTAATGTATCCCTTTTGACTCCTTCATGCAACTCGTCTCTTGCTTTCATTTCTATTTTAAGGTCATGGCTTATCCAAAGAGCCGGGGAGCGGGTAATTACTTTCGTTACACATGGGACACTCATTTAAACTCAACAAAAAAGACTGGTAAATATAGAAACTTTAATATTTACATTGTATTTGAAATTGTATTGTGGTTAGGGGTTCTATTTAACAGTGTTATGAACCGTCTATGGTTCATCAGGTTCTTGTAAAAATATCGGGACTGAGAATAATCTTGGAGAGAATTGAAGCAGACAAGGAGGAATGAGCAAAAATGTACAAAACATGACTTAGTATGCAAGTTAATATTAACAAATCTTAGTTTACATACATATATACAATGAGTCAGTAAATTTAAATAAACAAAAATGAGTCATATCATTAAATACTAAAAAATCTGAGGAGTCAGTAACACTAAGTCAAGTCATAAATATCACGAGTTGCAAAATAAATTCAAAAGCCAAATAACTTGTCCTAAATTGAGAAAAACACAGCCATCTGAGGCATACTATACAATCCATCTGTGGCACACTATACAAATCAATGGAGTAATAAATAACCAGAAAGTAATCCAAAGTAACTTTATAAAAAAATAAAACTTTAATACTAAGAATAGTGCAAAATCAACCTGTCGAATAGTTTTAACATTACATGTAGTAGAGCGAGAGCATACACAGTTAAACATAACAAGAGCATAACAAAACCGTGGTAAAAACAGGCGAGCTACCGAAACAACTTTGTTGCAAAAATGGTTGAAATTAACAACCCAGGTTACTGCCTAAAACACAAGGATTCAGAACACGGATGAGGTCGCGCTCCAAGACGAGGTCCAGTCGTTGAAACATCCACATGCTACGAACATGGACGAAATCCCACTCCATGATGAGGCACAACAACAGACGAACTTAGTTATCTAGTCAAGACAGCCACACGCTGTCACCAGGGATGAAACTGCCCAAACCGACGAGGAGACATCCACCTCCTGTTGAGGCCAACCAACGGTAAGCCATACCCATTGCCGCTCCACTACTGACATCTCAGTAAAACGTCCACAACTGACTCAAGCTGCTCCCATACTGATTCCGCAGTTGCTGGATTACTGAAACCTCCAAGCATTACTGACTCCATGCTACTGACTGATACTGACTGAAACGTTAGGCTGAGACGGGACAGACGTCAACTCACCTTTAAATCAAACAAACTGGTTAACTGGTAGAACAACCAAACCAAAGGAAACAATCAAAGTTCAATTGTTCCTACAAAAAAACAAACTGACGGACCTGACACAGGCTATCACAGAACGTATTTTGAATATAGAGCGTCTTAAACTAGGAAATGGTCTAGTTACAGGCTTTCTTTTTGTTTTGAAATATCTATTTGTAGTGTTACCAACTCATGATCAGCAATAGGACAAGGAACAACTACTTCAGCTTGGGAAAATCATTTCTGATCTGTTTGTGATGATAAAATCTAGCAGTGATGAGCATATGCTTGTAATTCTTGTAGGTTATTAACCCTTTAATGCTGATTGGACGTATTAAACGCCGACTAAAATTGTCTGTCGTATGCTGATTGGACATATGGTACATTGATGAAAAAAAGTTTTTTTAAGATTCACGGAAAAATATTTATAGGCCTACTAGGCAAAAACTTTTGAATCACGCGCCGTTGGGGGATGCCGGGAGTTCACGGATCAAGCTGTTGTTTTGTTTACAAGCGTGACCCAGGTGCACATGCGCAAAATGCCTCCTTCTCGCATCAGCCAGCATCAGCGACGCGTGGTCCCGAGAGCGATCTTTTTGCCGCAATCGTGTTTTGCCGTACTTTCGCGAGAGTTTGAGTATTTGTGGTGGTACAAGATGTACGTAGAGATGTATCAATGTCGTATGGAGCGTGAAAGGCGCGTTTTACCCCTCAGGAGGGATCGTGTGAGGCATATTTTGGACTGGGATGATGGCGAGGGGACCAAGTACCCAAGATGACCTCGCGCCTCAACGGCGTTCCGTGCGGCCTCATGTGGACGAAAGTGTTCAAGGACCACCAAACATGTGTCCTCGCGTATGTACCTTTAGTAAACCCCTAGGAAGCCATCAGTGGGTGTCCGTAGGGGCATTCATAGGCATTTGGGAGGCCTCAAAACCAAAGGACATTGACGATTACTTATTAGAGCTCGATCGGCAGCGTGTCGCAAGTCCTCATTTTGATGGCGGTTGGTCATCCAGTGACGAGGACATCACTCCCGATGTTAGTGATGATGAATATTTGCCCCCAATGTCCGTTCGAGGGTCACATCCCGAAAGTGAGCTCGAATTTATTGGTTTTAGTGTGTATGAGGGGGAATCTGAGGAGCGTTGCGCCAGCCAAGGTGAAGATCGGTCGTTCGAAAGCGACGAGGGGTGGTCGGAGGACCCAACCCCACCTAACATGCACCATTCACGGCAGCACCTGGGCTCACCGTACCTGTTTCCTCTCACTGCTCTGGGGTTCATTCAGCTGTTCCTTATACGGGAATTGCTGGAATACCTGGTAGCAGAGACGGAGGACTACGCTCGGTACTGCCGTGATGAACATTGCTGTATCGCTGGCGGGGCTGCAACCTCACCGACAGGGCGCATTTTTTGTGGCTCCACATTTTTTTGCTATGATGCTGCTGCCGATGTCAGGCAATATTGGAGGTGGAA
>NC_061107.1:48892721-48895221 GCF_015104395.2 Macrobrachium nipponense | reverse complement strand
CTAAAGACTTTTTCTCAAATAGATCACAAACACTGGAGCCATGCACAAAGTTCAATAAACTCTTCCTTAATAGCATCATTAACAAAAGCAACATGTGTGTGGAAAGGGTCTCTGATTAGCTTTAGGTTTCCTTCAGACATCAGGAAAGAATCTGTCTATTTCATTTTGCAGCAAGGAAAGGCAATCCACTCATATAAGCTCACAATCTGAACTACAGTAGAGGTATCCTTGTGGTGGCATCACAAGCTTAAAAAAACAAGTGGCAAATTGGCACCCCCCCCCCCCCCTCTCACAAAACATAAACCTAATCAATCCAGCTGCCAAACTCACCCTCTGTCACACTTTCCTCTTTACACAACAAAATACATGCAGGACTATTGACCTATACCTATACAAAAAAAAAAAAAACACAAAACACATGTTCTTACCAACCACTCCAGATACTCTGGGCTATGCTGTGCTGTCTGCCGGTTGAGGTCACAGAGATACCAACAACAACAACCAACCAAGAACCACAACCCACAACCCAATAACACAACAAGAAACAACACAACCAAGGACTACAACCCAACAAACAACCAAGGACCACAACAGCACAACAACAACAAGGAACACAACCACAACTCAAAAACACAGCAAACAATTAAGGAACACAACCACAACCTAACAACACAGCAAACAACAAGGAACACAACCACAACTTCACATAACAAAAACTCAACAACACAATAAAACAAAATAAAAGACCACTGCACACCCAACCACCAACACAAAAAACAACAACACAAAAAAAGCAAACAACACACACCACTAACAACACAAAGAAATCACAACAACAACAAAAGACAACAGCACAGGCACAACAACTCTAAGCAGACAACACTAACTTAACAACAAACAAAAACACACAACTCAGCTGACTATCAAGGACTTCAACCAACTGCTCTCGACACTACTGACTGCCACAGGCTCTAACCCAAGACTGACTAAAAAAAGCACAGGAACAGAACTCCAACAGCTAACAGCACTAGCAGACAACTCAGAACTCACCAACAGCCAATCCAATCGTTAACTACCCATCCAGCAATTACAACCCTCTCTCTCTCTCTCTCTTCTCTCTCTCTCTCTCTCACACATCCCACAGGTGTTGTCAAATGGAACTCCATAAACTCCTCCATATCCTGCCCGTCAGTAAGTGGGCGGTCAGGCACCTAGCCCTAACAACTCCGGGGGGAGCACGTACCCCCTGACAGTCCCTTGGCGTAATCCCTGGGGTACTCGTACCACAGGTTGAAAACCCTGCTCTACCGTATACTGTTTCACGTAAATTGTGCCTGTAGTGTCATTATACATGCACTACTTTATGATATCAGACAACTATGGAAGTTGAAAGGGTTGCAGTGCTTTTTGTTATGGAAGGAATAATTCTTTACCAGAAGCAGTAAGTTTCTAATGGCTGTGAGCAAAAAAACCCAGATTGCTACAGCAATTTGATTCCTGTGATTTTTGTAATTTCGTTTTGGAGAGATCTAAACCTGCAGATATAGTTAGGCAGATGCTGTATACAGGGTTCCTTGGTGGAAGCAATAAAAGCTTAGCAGGGGAAGGTCGTTGCTTCTGGTGAATAAAGAGGTAATAGAGCAGGATCTTAAGTAACACCACTGACAATGGGAAAGGTGCAAAATATCGCATCATCTACTATAGAAGAAATAGCAGAAAAGTTGACTTACAGAGCTTTGTGCGAAACTATCGTTTTAGAGATATGAGATGTGACAACAGATTCTCTGAAGTTCAGCAGAAGAAATGGACCAACATCAGCGCAATTGGAAAGATGCACAACAGTAGATGTACAACAGTAGATCTTTAATTAAGTAAGAATCCTGCAACCTGTCAAGATGGGCATAGAATTTGAGCAGCAAAGATATGTGGGATGATAATAACACCCATATGATAGCTGAAGTGTAGCCTATTTACTAGGAGACCAAACTGTAGTAGACCCAATAGGAAGAAAATTGAATGGGCAGTTTTCAAGATTTTCTTATCTAGTAAAGGAATATAAAACCATTTTTTTGCGTGAGAAAGGGATCCAAATCAGACTTTCCCTTAGTACGGGAAAGGGCAGTGAGTCCTGGCAGGTCAGATACGATAGGGAAGAAGCACTGGGGCAACAGAAGACGAGACCAAGACGTCTCTCCTGCTGAGAACGTTTTTTTCACTATTGGCTTTTTCGTGCCGCTGCCTTACAGATGGAGGGAGGTGGGGTGAGGTTGATGCAGGTCTCTTGCATTCAGTGGTGGAAACTTGCGAAATGGATAGACCTGTGGTGTAGTGGATAGGGAGCTACTGTCTACAGTAAAGAAAAATTTAGAGAGAAAGCTATTTTAATTCCTCAAACCTTTAGGAGTAGAAGGCATTACTAGTCAAAAGCAATAAGGATAGAAAAGCTGTCATAATAACGCTTACTTATTTTGGTACTCAAGAATTCATTGATGTAATGTTG
>NC_061107.1:48885221-48887721 GCF_015104395.2 Macrobrachium nipponense | reverse complement strand
CATAGCGATCGGGGACTATGCCAAATTCATAATAAATGCCTATGCATTCCTTCAGACCAAGGTGTTGTAGACTTCTTGAGATGGCAACGAGTTGCTGGAGTAGTCCACACTCCTCTTGCATCTTTACTAGCTTTCCTTCTGAATTCACTTCTATCGTGGCATTTACGGTTTTTGAATGTTTTGAGCTTCTTTTTCATTTTATCTCACACACAAGTTCGTCCTTCCGTCAGGAGTCCAGTTACAAACTCTACAAACATTCATGGTCCAATTTGAATCTGTTAGGCCAACACTGGGTCTTAGAGTGTTGTCACAAAATTTGGTTTTGAATGACCTGTCTATCAGATCTGTAAGCCCCCACAAGTGTTGTGCCAGTACACTTGCACTTTTATCGACATATTTCTCTCTGAGTCTTCCTATACCATGAACAGCATACTTACAAAAGGTATTTGAGCAATGTTAGGTGGTTCATAATTAGTAAATGTTCCATGATACTTCCATGGACAGGAAGTTGCAATATCCTTTCTTAGTATAGTGGATGCTTTCAAAAGCACTTTCAGATTCGACTTTGAATCATCTTCATTTGCTGCATTAGTTATCAGACGATCTTTACTTCTGGTTGAAAGAATCTGCTCAGGTTTAGTTTTATCTAGAAATCTTGTGAAATGAACATCTTTGATACTATCTAGGATCAGTTGTTTAAGATATGGCTAGTGGCGAGGATTTCCTGCTATTGGGTGCTCATTCTCTTGAAGCAGCTGGATGTACATTTGGTGAACATCATTCATATTCATATTCCTTACTGTCACTATTTAGTTTCAGTTTCAACCATGTCAAGGATCTGAAGGTCTAGTAAGAGCTGACCAAATTTAACAGTACCTGTTTTGGTTGCTTAGCTTTCTGAATATCTTTCTTAGCCTTAACTAGACATAACAAAGGATTTTTCATATCCTCAACAACTGCTGTAATGGATCAGACGAGCACACAAGATTGCTAACCTGACACGTAGTATTTCATACTTATTTCTTTACCAATGTCTTTAATTGAGCCCCATATTTTTAGATGATATATCACAAAGTTTACTCTCTGTATCTTCTTGGCAGAACACACATTTGTGTTATTGGTAGAAATGTCCTAGGAAATTCCTCTGGGAAGCTGTTACCACATGTAGCCATTATGAAATCACAGGTAGACGGTCGTCCCCTCTTCTTCTTACTGCAGTTGTAGCGTCTCCTGAAATTGATCCTTTATCAAATCCAGCTCTTGCACTATCGGCAGAATGTTCATGAGGGACATATCAGTAGTAGTTTTTATGATAAGAAATACCAGTTCATTGGCTGAGGCGCCTTGTAGTCGACTGTTTAGGGACTCAATTTCGGATTCGCCATACTACAACGTTCACTGGATGCTGTGGATCAGTTTGCCAATGGCTTGAATTGATGTGTTTTTAATAAATTTGTGTAGTCCCATGGCCCTTTTGTTTGGTACGTGAAGCAAAGTCCAAAATCTGTTGTAGACCTATTTTTAGGTGGAGGACCTACCATAGGGTTCTTCAAAATGGCTCCTCTTACTCCATGGTCCTTCAGGGTTCTCACGAAGATAAAAAAATAAGTAACAATATTAAGCAGCAAATTGTAATGCATCTAGTGCTGGACAGACACTACAGTCTATAGTACAAAAAACTATAGACTGGATTCCTTCTAAGTTTTATCTAATCATTTTGATCTCTAGATGGCAAAAACAGATTTCCTCATGTAAAAGAACTTATAAGACAACCTTTTTATGCATGTTTTTTATCTACTATGGTTCCAGTGATTATGGCAAAAAGTATATTTTATAATTTTATGGTGCCCATCTTAGATTTGGTAATTTTTCCGACAGTTAACTGTTGCAGAAAAATTCCCACCCTTATTCTTTTTTTTATCTCTATCATACAATAATGCAAAATCGAGTGGTAGTTCACTTTTAACAATCATTTGATACGAAATTACACAAGGGAATACTGTTGGGTCAGCCGGTGAGTGGAAATCGACACTGAACTCTGACCTTGCAAATGCTAGCATAAACGCACACAAACACATACTATATAATATGTATTTTTTGTTCATACCTACTCTCGGTATATACATCATATATATATATATATATATATATATATATATATATATATATATATATATATATATATATATATACACACACACACACACACACACACACATATATATATATATATATATAATATATATATATATAAATATATATATATATATATATATAATATATATATTATATATATATATATATATATATATATATATATATATATATATATATATATATCTATATATAAATATATATATATATATTATATATATATATATATATATATATATATATATATATATATATATATTACTGTATCTATCTATTTTGCGGTAAACCACTCAATAAAGTGTTGCGATGGCTTTTAATTGCTCAAAGTATTTTGTAATTATTGTTT
>NC_061107.1:48875221-48880221 GCF_015104395.2 Macrobrachium nipponense | reverse complement strand
CTCACATTACATGATCTACTTCATGTCTGAGTAAACCATCCCTAGTTGCAATGTTTATTTTTCAACTTCTGAGGGTAAGAAAGCAAAGTCTGTAGAAACAATGAAATTTAAAGAAAAACTTAGTGCTATTCCTTAATTTCCCTGGACATACATCTTTCACCAGCTAATGCTAGTGCGTCAGTGACCAACTCAGTCAGACACTGCCAGCCGGCGGCAGGTGCGTACATGTTGCGACAGGTTGCTCAGGAAAGATTTTTATTGCGAGGGCCCCCTTAAACGGCCCTCAATAAAACTCAGCCGATAGGTTTAAAACTCTGATATTGATGTTAAATACATTTGTAGTCATTATGTTAAATCATGGTACCAAATTTTAATGCAGTAGGTCTATATTTGATCCTTTGGAACCTAATTCCCAAAGGTGGGGCTGCAGGCACCCCTGCTATCAAGGTCGGGGTAGGTAGGACATGACGCCCTTCTCCCCTGGTTGGTAAATCAAAAGGGCATAGGTCTCCTGCCCCCTGGTATAATGGGAAAGCCTCGGACCCCATTCCCGGCTGTGGGTTCGGGTTTGCCGCCCTTACTACTGAGGGTGCCTTATGGACCCATGTTGTGGGGATCCTGTTTGTACCTATAAAAACACTTCTACATAGATGTCAACTCCAAAAGTAGTAAAAAATGAAGGATCTGGAAATGAGGGGTTATGACGCTTACAAACGGCCCTCGAACTTTGGATTTGACTAAAGCCTTCCTTGGGGGAGAGGAGTCTATGGTAAAAATTTGGTAACCCTAGCTTCTCATAGTCTGGGCATGCATAGCAAACAGACAAACAGACAGAAATTGCTTCCTTTTTTATATATATGAAGATAAAAGGCCTATAAAACGCTGTTTGAACATTGCAACCATATATTTCGAGCACTTCCTTCTGTGCTCCTGTTCACTGGTAAAATATGGAAATAGGATATCTTATAAGGGTTTATATACAAGACATATGTAGGTGTGGCAGTAAGTCTCTATTGGTGACCAAGGAAGGATGTGATTAGAATATTCCCTGGTGACTTCTGGGCCTCACTAACTTTCGTCTGGCGAATCGTTCGGTGGTGGTGGAGTTCCTGGAGCATCTTCCTTTTGTATGGACAACTACTTTTTAAAACTAGCTCTGCCCCACTCCAGTTAATAGTATGGCATTTGTCCATGATATGTCGGATGCATATCGCACTGATCTTTTGTGCTCTGCTAATCTTTGCGAGATGGATCTACCAGTCTCCCCAACGTAAATCTCATTACAATATGCTACTCGGTATCTTGTAAACCACGGCTCCTCTCTTTTATTTAAGTATACGTTCATGAGCGAACTCCTGATGGATTAGGGATAATGGAAAATGAAAGAATTATTAGACCTGAGGTGTTCTGTATGTATGTATGTATGTATATATATATATATATATATATATATATATATATATATATATATATATATATATATCTATATATATATATATATATATATATATATAGATATATATATATATATATATATATATATATAAATATACACACACACACACACACACACACACACACACACATATATATATATATATAATATATATATATATATATATATATATATTATATATATATATGTATGTATGTATGTATATATATACTTACATATTATGACCGCAGTGCCAAGTATCTGGTACTACACTTACCAAGCATAAAATAGTTACCTCACAACAGCTAGACACCTGAACCTTTAACACAAATAAAAATACGACTGAATACTCTAAAGGCAATAGGTGATCCTTAAAAGTTTATTAATTACTCAAAAATTCAGACTAAGTTCATTAAAAGGGCATCACTTCATCAACAACTTTTAGATGTCTATTTCCCTGGTTTCTAACTCACTTCAACAAAGCTGAAGGGAAACAGTTCAATTACCACTCTATATTTCTACCTAAACAAAATTAAGTATGCTGGTGAAAGTATAAGTGAAATTATTTGAAAACAAAACAAAGTTTAATTAATTCTTGAATTAATTATTAAGTAAAATTAAATTAAAATTAATTTATCAAAATGATAATTAAGTAAATTATTCCATTAAAATGTAAGTGTTAGGTAATTTGGAACTTAATTCAAAAATGCTAAACAACAATAAAAGGATTCTAAGTAAATGCAAATTAATTCACAAGTGTTAAATTCAATTATATAGGCAATGATTAATTAATGAAAACAATTAAGTTAATCAAACAAATTGTGAATGCAAAACAAAACACAATGCATAAGGATATCAAATTCACCACCAAAATGTGAAAAATAAGAAATAGTAAACACAGAATATATAAAAAAACACACTTCAAAAGAACTAAACACAGAATATAAAAATTTGCAATGTGTAAAAAATGAAATATCGTTTCACCAAAACAACTGTAAATATGATTTTTAAGTTGCAACTTAAAATTTGTAATAACCAAAAACATTACCTTGGTACCAATTATGTTTCTGTTGCAGCTAGCTCCAAAAATTCATCCTAGTACACACTTGTACAATGTCTGCTCAGATTCCACAATAAGCACTAAGCGTATTAAAATAATTCTAAGAAATACCAAAACTAAAATTTATGAGTGACCGACCACTAATATAAGATCAAAATCTTTACGCTTATGTGAAAGTCAAAAGTCTCTCATAGAGGAGAGAGAGAGAGAGATGAGAGAGAGAGAGAGAGAGAGAGAGAGAGACTCTCAACTAACACGAATGGTCTCTGATATCGGAATGAACAAAAGTTTGCTCTCGTAGTATGGAAACTGATCAGTGTTTCGGCCCCAAAATGGTTGGGCAAACGATTTGGGAACAAGGGACAGCTAATATCGTAAAAATTGTCTTTCAAAACAATATATAGGGAGAACGTGGGATTACAATCATAAATAACATTTATTATTACGTGACACAAGACTAAGTCTTTTAAAATAAAAAATATGATTAGAAAGAATTTTCTCTGAATGAAATTAAGTTTTGTCATGTTGCCATTGAGTGGCATCACAAATCTTTCAACTTAAAAAACTAAAGTACTTAAGAGCCAACAAATGCTGACAAATCGAGAGATATGAGAGCTAATTTACCAGTAATATCAAGTCCTTATGGGTGCCGGTCCCAAGCCCGGATAAATAGGGAGGGTTGGTGTCAGGAAGGGCATCTGGCTGTAAAAATCTGTGCCAAAACCTAAAAATGGAATGAGCCAAAATATGGAAAGAGGTAATGCTAGGGCGTACTCTGTAAACGACGCACAGAGACATCGCCCTAACTCTGTGATAAGGCTAGGACTACTGCATCAGGAGCTGGTGCAGCTAAAGAAGCGTGCTCACATTGGATTTAGAGTATGTCAGCTTAATATTTGGTCCATGACTGGGAGAGCAGAGAATTGGCTAACTTGATGAGAGACAAAAAAAGTAGATGCTATGTGTGTGCAAGAAACGCGATGGAAAGGAAATGAAGCTAAAGAGTTGGGTGATGGATATAAGCTATTATAGTGGAGCAAATAAACAAGGTAAAAATGGAGTTGGTATATTACTGTCAGGTGAACTGAAGAATACAGTGATAGAAGTGCACAGAAAGAATGACTATCATCAGATTGAAGATAGTTATGGAGGAGAGATTCTGAATATTATAAGAGCATATGCACCACAAGTTGGTTGCACAGAAGAAGAGAAGGGAAATTTCTGCAGAGACATGGATGGAGTAATGCAAGAACTGGAAGAACATGAGAGGGTGATAGTAGGGGCAGATTTGAATGGCCATGTTGGAAGTGAAAATGAGGCGATTGGTCGGGTGCACGGGGGCCATGGAATTGGGGAGAGAAACCCAGAGCTTAGTGGACTTTGCTGTGTCATTTGACATGGTAATAGTAAAAAAACATTCTTTAAGAAGAAAAGGAAACACCTAATAACATATAGGAGTGGGAAGCAAGATGCTCCCAGATAGACTACTTCCTGTGTAAAAGGATAAAGCTAGTGGAGGTCAAGAACTGGAAAGTTATTGCAGGCGACCATGTAGCCCCCAACAGATGATGTGTATGGGAAACAAACAAAAACCAAAAGCTAAAGAAGGATAAGGAAAATTAAATGGAGGTACAAATTAGTGAGGAATTAAATGGTACAAATTAGTGAGGGAAGGGGATGAAAAAGAAACAGTTTAAGAACCGAGGGTTTTGGAGGATACTGATATAGGAATTGAAGATGTTCAAGAATGGTGGGCACGGAATGCAGTAGTAATGAGAAGGCATGGAAAGGAGCTGCTAGGAGAGACATCTGGTATCATATGGGAAGAATAGGGAGAGTTGGTGGTGGAATGAAGACATTGAGAAAGTAGTAAAAGATAAGAAAGAGACAAAGAAAAGTTGAGAAGAGTCACAGTCAATGGAAGACAGAGAGAGGGTCAGAGAGAAAAAACAAGGTGGTGAAAAAGGTGGTAGCCCAAGCTAAACGCAAAGTCTTATGATGATGTTATAATGACCTGGTGACAAAGGAAGGATTAAACAAGATGATCAAGCTATCAAAGGCTAGAAATAAGAGCACCAAAGATATTCACATATCAAACAAATAAAAGATCAAGATGATGTAGTGCTTAGAAAGGAGGAAGACATTGTGAAGAGATGGCAAGAGTATTTCGAACAGTTGTTAAATGAAGAAAATAATGAGGTTTTCTAGGCAGAGTTACTAAATACACTGAAGAAGATGAAGAATGGAAAGGCAACCGGACCAGACACGATTCCGTGGAGGCATGGAAAGCATTAGGAGATGAAGGAGTGGCTATACTGTATGATCTTATGATAAAGATTCTTGAGCAGGAAAAAGATACTAAATGAGTGGCGTGGGAATATATTGATCCCAATTTTTAAAAGGAAAGGCAATGCTCTAGAGTGTGGTAATTATAGGGGTATTAAATTGATGTCCCACACTTTGAAGATATTGGAAAGGATGATAGATGCCAGACTGAGAGAATTA
>NC_061107.1:48727666-48874721 GCF_015104395.2 Macrobrachium nipponense | reverse complement strand
CTGCTCAACACGTTGTGTAAGCTTACCCAGCCACCCGAGCAGGCAGAACAGCATCGATTCCTGGTATGACTGGGAGAATGAATGTGCGAATGAGAGTGTGACTGGCTTCTCTTCACCACCTTTCTCTACCTCTACCTGTGGGCAGAGGGATACGGTCGTCACCATGCTGGAAGGGAGTCAGATGCAGGTAAGCTACTCGACCGAGCTCCATCCTATCCCTTTCACTAGGGATAGGAGCGTATATCCACCACTTTCTCCTACAAGGGGGAGGAAGTGGATGCCTACATGAGACAAACCCATGACTTTATATTTGCTCCTGTACAGGAACAAGTTCTTACAATGCTGGTACAAAGAGATACGCTTGCCTCTCTCTTAGTACTCGGCCCAGAGGTCTGACCATTGATCCTGCGGTGCACACCCCGATCAATCGGACAGAGGCTTGGATCCCTCCCTCGCTCTTACGACCAGGGAGGCACTCCAGGGATGGACGAACACCAGTCTGTTCATCAAAAGACTCAGATTCCTCCCACCAAGAAGTGAGTCTTCCTATTGTTAAAGGACCGAGGGTTTGTATTACGTATCTGAACAAATGACAATTTGTCGACAATTGCATTTTTCCTAACTATACAAACCTGAGGTCCTTTACATATAGTCCCTCCTCATGCCACCCCTCACTCTGCGTATTTTGCATGGGCCAAAAGCAAAAGTGATTTGTTTACCCAATCGGACAAGCAGTTAACTACCGTTCTCCCCTTGTTCGAAGCTTACGACCGTTCCAGCTGCCGCTAGCTACTTCCTATTGTTAAAGGACCTCAGGTTTGTATAGTTAGGAAAAATGCAATTTTCGACAAATTGTCATTTTATGATAAGAATGATGTACCTCCTGCGGTGTGGCAGGAGAAGGGGTGGCTGCTGCTACAGCAGACTTTGACAAGCGAGTGAATTCCCTAGTCAACCGTTTAATCGCCAACCTTATACCGTCAGAGTACTTTTCATCAACTTCCGCCTGTCGGTGATACTGAACCGAACTCCAAATTCTAGAATGAAGCATGAAACTATTTATCTTCTCATCAAGCGAATTTAACTCTGTTAAAAGATCGCCTAACTTGTCTAAGATAAAATTCACATTTAATAATATCCAGTGGACCCTTCTCAATACTCTTTAAAGTCTTCGTTACAGACTGTCTCTTGCCACTCCGGATACTAACAAGTACTTAACAGTCATCATCCGACTCTCCTTAAGCTACGAGAAGCGAGGATTCTTTTGTAGAATCAAGTTGCTCTAACTCACTAGCAGACATAATTGAAAAAGGCTTTCAGCAATAAATTTCAAATTTACCAAAATTATAATATAATTAAGCTACCACCAATAGTATACAAACTAGGAACAACAATAAATTAATATCAACAAGAAAAATGATTTCAATTAGCTGTCGGGTTTAACCAAATACCATGAGAAAACCGTAGGGGGGTCCGGGGAAGCAGGAGGTGGAGAGAGGCCAGAGCTGAAGCAGGCCCCACGTTGGGTGCCATTCGCTAAATTTTATCGAAAAGTTACTCGAGTAACTTTTAGGATGGAAAGACTAATGAGGATAAGAGAAAATTGAGGAAAATTAAATACTTTAATATAAAACTTGATTCAAGACTGAAGTTATTGAAGGGTATAGCTTCATGAAATTAAGTAATAAATCCCCAGTCTACATTGAGGAAAGTGTCCTGCTAGTTCCAAGACGATAGCTCTTGACCTCTCTTCACTCCAAGATTCCACCCCTTTTAGCGAAACTCCAACCTACAGGAAAAAAGACAAGTTATAGGGAGCGACTGGTTGCCATCCCAAACACACTTAATAAAAAAAAGGTACCGAGGCTAAACAAGAAACTTAAATCTCAAACGATTTTATACTCGATACGTTAATCAAGTCACTGAAGGTTGAAAAATTAATGAAGGGCCTTGCCTCAATGATCTTCAAGTGTATAGTACACTATCGCCGACAAAGTACACATAATACCCTTGGATCTGCATTACATGAACTTACCCGAGTTAGGCAGCCAGCAGCGAAGATCTTGGAACTCAGCCGTCGTCCTCCACCATGTACTGTCCTTCACCTCGAACCCCCACACGATGAGCTTATTTTCTCATGTTCAATTTCGTACACCTTACGAAGGCTCGTGATGCAACAGGAAGTCTCTTGAGCTGCATTACCACATCAGTACCTCCGGGAAACGATCCATCAATAAAAAGTGAAGAAAGTAGAAATTGATCACCCGACCAGCCAACTATCGAATCCTCAAAATTTTTCGTAACCGATAACCTTCCGTCTTGTCTCTGGCGACGTTGGTGGTAGTGAAGGGTCGTAGCGGTACTTTAGTACTATCTTACCCAAGCTTTTTCCGCGTCCTTGTTAGGTCTGACATCTGTCATTTAGTGACGTATCCAAGGACCGTGGAAACATGGAAGTCCATGCACGTACAAATTCAAGGGGTTACTTATCTCAATTGATTAATTATTTAATTTAAATAAAGTTTGAATTCAATTTCTTGAAAATTTTTTTATTTGTATTAATATTTTTGTGATCTACCGCCCTGCCGCTGGGTGGCAGGAATAGGAACCATTCCCGTTTTCTAATCAGATTTTCTCTGTCGCCGGTTCTAGTAACATCGTTGCTAGTTCCTCCTGACTTTGACTTTCGTTTTTCATCGCCGTTGATCTTCTGGACTGATTATTTGGTGACGTATTGGATCTCTGGCTTGGCATACGCTTTTGTGGACTGTCATTTGGATTTTGGTTTGGAATTTTCTTGAAATGTCTTACTCTAGTTATACATTCAGAGTGTGTGTGAATGAGAGTTGTAGTGTGAGACTACTGAAAGCTTCGGTAGATCCTCACACCGTATGTAAGCAGTGTAGAGGGAATGAATGTTCTGTATCTAACACTTGTGATGAATGCGTTAATTTGAATGAGGAGGAATGGAAGATTCTTAATTCCTATTTAAGGAAATTGGAGAGGGATAAGGCTAGAAAAGCCTCTTCCAAAAGTTTGAGTAGGTCTTTCTCTAACGAGCCAGTTAGTAGTTTAGCACCTGTCTCTCAATTAATTGTTGCTTCCTCCCATACAGCATTACCGCCTTCTCCCTTATCAGATTCTGCAAGTTCTGTATCGGAGATTGCAAATTTGAAGGCTTCCCTCATGAGGATGGAACGCAAAATTAAGGATTTAGAAGGTAAGCAAAGTGCAGTGGAAAGTGCTCCCAGTGCAGTGGAGGGTGCGTCTGATCGGCTCTGTCTCGCTCCCAGGCCTAGACCTCTTCCAAGCTCCCAAGCCCAGAGGAGAAGGAATGTCAAAAGCCGTATGGAGGTTACGGAGAATCCCCACCGGTCAGGCGTCCCCTCGGCAGGATCTGTAGTAACGTCCCAGACTGCCAAGGATAGCCATTGGAAAGGCGTCCTAAAACAGTGTTTCTCGTCTTCCGATTCATCTTTCGAGGGCTACCAAAAGATCTTGGAAGTCTCCTGCTTTAGATTCGAGCCTGGAAAGTTTTCCGGAGGACTCTCCATCGGAGAAAAAGAGAGCCAGAAAAGCTGCTTCTTCATCGAAACCTCCTTCCCCTCGATCAGATAAGGAGGAAGAAGATGCAGCTACGAAGATTCTTATGGAAATGCAGCAACAAATCTCGTCATTAGTAGGAGTATTAAAGAAGGACCCTCCTCGGAGAAAGGACTGTTTCCTTCCAACCAAAAGATCCCGTCCAGCGGACGTACAGAAAGCTCCAGATTCAGAGAGCTCGGAGGGATATGGACCGATATGGACAGCTCCTGCCAGGAGCGAGGCTCCAACCAGGATTGAGGATCCATCCAGGCGCGAGGCGCCTGCCAGGCTCCGGGCGCCTGCCAGGCACGAGGCGCCTGCCAGGCGCGAGGAGCCAGCCGCAAGCAAGGGTCCATCCAGGCTCCAGGGCTGGCGCCAGGCGCCAGGATCTCCAGCTTCATCGGATATGGAGATAGAAATTAACCAGGAGTCGCCTCTTTCGGATTTTTCACAGGATCAGCTTTCTCCTGACAGGGACGCAAGATGTCGCACAGGGGGCCGTCGCCCTTGTCATGATGTTGTTGAGACTGTGCGAAGTTTTTCGCAAGCACAACCTTCACCTGATAGGGACGCTAGTTGTCACACAGGCGGCCGTCGTCCTTGTCAGGATGGTTCTGATGTGGATAGGAGCATTTTGCAGGATCTGCTTTCCCCTGGCAGGGGCTCAAGATGTCGCACAGGCAGCCGTAGCCCTTGTCAGGTTAGAGCTGGTACTGCTAAAAGCCCTTCACCTTGGGAAAAGAGGCGCTCTCCTCCGGTTGCTCATTCTTCTCCCAACATAACTGGACAAGAGATGGAATTTATATCGGACTCGGAAGCCAATAAGGGGGCAGGTCTCTCAGATTACAAGACCTTAGCAGCCCTTTTATTGCGAGAATTCGGCGAGTCTCTGAGTCCTGCCGCCCCTCCTTCTCCTCGTTCATTGTTTACTAGTACGAGGACATCGAAATCATCCTCCTTCTTGAAAATGCAGCCAACCATTTCCATGAAGAGAGCGTTGCAATCATTCGGATATTGGCTCAGATACAAAGAGGAAGCGGGGAAAAACTGTGTTTACCTGCCCCCCTTCCAGGCTTTCTGGGAGGAGAGGGATTTGGTATAATACAGGAGAAGCAATGGGACTCCACCCTCCCTGCTTCTGCGGACGCAGACTTCTCCACACTGGTGGACTCTTCAAGAAGACATGCACTTCCATCTGCTAGGACTACTTGAGCAATGTCAGAAATGGACCATCTCCTCAAGGGATTATTCCATGTCTTGGAAGTTTTTAACTTCCTAGACTGGTCCCTTGGGGCTTTGGCCAAGAAGACGTAGGACCCTGATTTCTTAGATCCCGAAGTCCTACACAGTGTATTGGCCTGCATGGACAAGGCGGTCCAAGATGGATCGTGGGAAGTGGCATCCCTCTTCGGAACAGGAATCCTTAAGAAGAGGGCTGTATTCAGCTCCTTCTTGATGAAAGCGGTCTCACCCATTCAGAGGTCGTCCCTTCTATACGCACCTCTTTCGAAACAGCTTTTCCCTTCTCAGTTGGTGAGAGATATTTCTCACTCGCTTACTGAGAAGGCGACGCAAGATCTGCTAGTTCATTCAGCAAAGAAGACGAGACCAGCCGTTCCTGCTGTAAAGAAGGAGTCACGGAACCCTCAGCCGCCCTTTCGAGGGAGTTCATTGGGTCGATCCTCTAGAAAGAGAGGAGCAGAGAAAAGAGGAAGGTGTTCTGCCTTTAGACCAGTCAAGAAGACAAAATGAGATACCAGTCCTCCAAACACCAGTAGGGGCCAGACTTCTGAAGTTTTCAGATGCATGGGCCATGAGACAAGCAGACTCTTAGTCGCTTTCAATAGTAAAGAAAGGATATCGCATCCCCTTCAGAGACAGACCGCCCTTGACATCAACACCGAGAGAGCTGTCTGCGAAGTACAAAGATCCTGCCAAGAGGGAATCCCTGTTACATCTTGTATAGTAAATGTTGGAAAAGGAGGCCATCGAACCAATGCAGGATCCGCACTCCCAGGGCTTTTACAATCGACTGTTTCTTGTTCCGAAACCCTCGGGGGGGGGGGTGGAGGCCTGTGCTGGACGTGAGCGCATTGAACCGTTTCGTAGGGAAGACAAAGTTCTCTATGGAAACTTCCAACTAGGTACTTGCGGCTCTTCGTCCAGGAGATTGGATGGTCTCCCTCGACCTGCAGGACGCTTATTTTCACGTTCCCCTGCATCCTGCGTCGAGGAAGTACCTTCGATTCATGGTACAGGGCAGGATTTTCCAGTTCAGGGCTTTGTGCTTTGGCCCCTCGACGGCTCCTCAAGTGTTTACGGCATTGATGAGGAACGTAGCACGATGGCTACATCTGAAGAGGGTGAACATATCACTCTACCTAGACAATTGGCTCATAAGAGCAAGATCGAAACAACAGTGTTTCGAGGACTTGGAAACGACTCTGGATCTTGTAAGATCCCTCGGATTGCTCATGAACCTCAAGAAGTCTCAGATGATCCCCAGCCAGAACATTGTTTATCTGGGGATTCAGGTGGATTCTCAGGGTTTTCGAGCGTTTCCATCACAAGAAAGAATTGCTCGAGGCTTGGAAAAAGTCTCAGCCTTCCTAGAGAAAGAGTGAATGGCTCAGCGAGGGAATGGCTCAGTCTCCTGGGCACCCTTTCGTCGCTGGAGCAGTTCATTTCTCTTGGGAGGCTGCACATGAGACCTCTGCAGTTCTACCAGAAGAAAATGTGGAACCGGAAGACAGGAGAACTTGCGGATTGTTTTCCTCTACAACAGGAGATCAAGTCCCACTTGCAGTGCCGGTTAAACCCTCTAAGGAGAAACGAGGGAGTGTCCTTGTCTCTTCGGAACACCCCCTCCTAGTGTTGTTTTCCGACGCCTCGGAGACAGGCTGGGGAGCAACACTAGGAACGAAGGAAGTGTCAGGCACCTGGACGAGAGAACAGGTGTCCTGGCACATAAATGCGAAGGAGCTTCTAGCTATTAATTTAGCGCTGAAGCACTTCGAAGCAAAAGTCAGAGGCGTGGTAGTCCAGGTCAACTCGGACATTACCACAGCTCTGGCATACATCAGAAAAGGGGGGTACTCACTCTTTCTCCCTTTACAAGATAGCAAGAGCTCTGTTGATCGGGGCAGAGGAACGAGGCATAATACTCCTAACAAGATTTGTGCAAGGAGGAAAGAATATAAGAGCAGACCGGCTAAGCAGGAAGAACCAGGTCCTTCCTACAGAATGGACTCTCCACTCCGAAGTCTGCCAGAAACTTTGGTCTCTCTGGGGGAAACCTCAGATAAACTTGTTTGCCATGTTCCTCTCCAGAAGGATGGAGAACTTCTGCTCGTTAGGGGAGGATCCCAGAGCCATAGCAATCGATGCCCTTCTCATGGATTGGTCGGGTATAGATGCTTACGCCTTTCCCCCATTCAAGCTGCTGGGGGAGGTGTTAAAAAAGTTTGTGTCCTCGGAAGGGACAAGGATGACACTCATCCTTTTGGCCTGCTCGAGACTGGTTCACAGAGGTACTGGAATGGACGGTGGACTTCCCCAGATCTCTTCCCGAAAGGACAGATCTGCTCAAACAACCCCACTTCGAGAGGTTTCACAAAAACCTCCCTGCTCTCTCCCTGACTGCCTTTCAACTATCGAAAGACTGGTCAGAGCGAGAGGCTTTTCTCGGAAAGCTGCGAGAACAATTGCCAGAGCCCGCAGGTCCTCAACCATGCGAATCTACCAATCGAAGTGGGAGGTCTTCCGTAGATGGTGTAAGGCGAAGAAGCTGTCCTCCTCCAATATCTCTGTGACCGACATTGCCGATTTTCTTCTATACCTGAGAGAAGAATCTCAGTTGGCGGTTTCCACAATAAAGGGATACAGAAGCATGCTATCTGCTGTATTCAGGAATAGGGGCCTGAACATAGAGGAAAACAAAGATCTTCATGACCTTATACGGTCTTTTGAGACCTCCAAGACCAAATCTTCTCTTATTCCTAGCTGGAATCTAGATGTAGTTTTGAAATTCCTCTCATCTGAGAAGTTTGAGCCCCCTCATCAAGCATCGTTCAGGGACATCACGAGAAAATGCATCTTTCTCTTGGCTCTTGCAACTGCCAAGAGAGTCAGTGAGCTACAAGCATTAGACTCACGTGTGGGTTTTAAAGGAGACTCTGCAGTTGTCTCTTTCCGACCTCTATTTTTAGCCAAAAACGAGAACCCTTCTAGACCTTGGCCCAGAAGTTTTGAGGTTAAAAGACTTTCTCAGCTTGTGGGGAGGGAACTGGAAAGGTCTCTCTGTCCAGTTAGAACCTTAAAATTTTATTTTGTACATGCAACTCCCCCGGCAGATATATACTTAGCTATAGTCTCTGACGTCCCGACAGAATTCAAAACTCGTGGCACACGCGACAGGTAGGTCAGGTGACCAGCCCACTCCCGCCGCTGGGTGGCGGGACTAGGAACCATTCCCGTTTTCTAATCAGATTTTTTCTGTCGCCGGTAGCAACAACAACTTTGTTATTGGTACCATCCTGCTAGAATTCTTTTTTCTCGCTGGCCGAGGATTTTCTGTTGACCTTTGGTGAGTATATTGATCTTTTGGCTTTGGGCATAACGCTTATCGTGGACCGTTTTTTTTTGGATTTTGGATTGGATACTCTTTAAAATGTCTGACGTGGTACCTGTATTGAGAGTGTGTACGAAAGAGGAATGTAAGGTGAGGCTACCGAAAGCTTCGGTGGATCCTCACACGGTCTGTAAAAAATGTAGGGGGAATGATTGTTCTCCAACTAATACCTGTCTTGAATGTGAGAGTTTGACGGAGGTTGAATGGAAGAACTTGGCTGCTTATGTAAGGAAACTTGAGAAAGACAGAGTTAGGAGGGCTTCCATCAGAAGCTCGAGTAGATCCTGCTCTATTGAGCAGGAAGTAGCTCCTAACTCTTCTGTTAATTCGCCTGCTCATAGTTTGGTTTCAGCCCCTTCCCCCAGCAGCAAACCTGTGGATGCGTCTACGGAAATGGCTGCAATGAGAGCCTCTATAATCAACTTAAAATCGCAACTGCAAGCGATGAAGGATACAGGTAAGCGCAGTGACGTGTGCAGTGATTTGTGCAGTGTCCCCAGTGAAGTGGAGGGGGCGTCTGACCGACTCCGCATTGCTCCTAGGCCTAGACCTCTTTCAGACTCCCATGACCAAGGGAGGAGGAATGTTTTCGAAAAGCCCCGCAAAGGGGGGATGTAGAGTATTCCCAACGGTCAGGCGTCCCTTCGGCAGATCCTGTAGCCGCTTCCCAGGCTGCCAAGGACAGCTATTGCAAAAGCGTCCTCAGGAAGTACTTTTCTGACTCGGACTCTTCGTCTCCAAGAAGAGGATGGAGTTCTGCCTCTCTTAAGAGAACCTGGAAGACGCCAGCAAGCGAAACTTTGCATTCCAGTCCTGAACCTTTTCCGGAGTATTCTCCTGCTCGTAAGAAGAGAGCTCCGAGATCTCCTGACTCTTCTCCGGAAGGTTTTGCTTATAAGACGAAGGAAGTTTTGGTAGGACTCCAGCAGCAGTTGTCCGCCTTGGTAGGAGTTCTTTCAGAAGGCTCTTCTCGGAAGAAAGACGTTTCTCTTCCCATCAAGAGTTCAGTTAGGAGAGCCTCAGATAGTAGGCGCTCTGGCGCCAGCAGACGCTCCTTGCCTGAAAGGTTTTCGTCCCCAGCGAAACCTTCTTCAGTTGCTTACGACCTGAATCGTATGTCCTCTCCTTCTAAGCGCGCTGATCGAAAACTCCCTTCGAGGAAGAGTTCTCCCAGGAGTTTTTCTCGAGGCGCTTGCGCCTCTCCTGACAAGTACCAGGAGCCTGAGAGCCTCCTCCTGTCTGATTATTCGCGGATCTCTTGTGATAGAATCCGTTCGTCTAAGCACTTTTCAGAGCTCCTCAAGAAGGTAGGAGCATTCGTTCATCCTCCAGACGATCTTCGAAGGAACAACCCTCTCCTTCTGGCAAGTGCCAAGAAATCAGGAGGCCTTTAGGATCTTATAGATATCCTCCTAAGGACTCAAGAGTCTCGCCGAGTAGGCACCAAGATTTTGACAAGTGCTCTTCACCTCCCAGGAGGTCTAGGAGAGAATCAAGCGCCTCTCCTACTGGACGCCAAGATCAAAGGAGCTATTCGCTTTCTAGGCGCATTCACCAGGACGCAAGCGCCTCTTCTACTTGGCGACAGGAGCAAGGGGTTCTCCTTTCTCCTCGCAGGCGCTCTTCGCCTTCCAGGCGTCCTCACCAGGACGCAAGCGCCTCTCCTTCTTGGCCCAGGCGTCCTCACCAGGACGGAAGCGCCTCTCCTTCTTGGCCCAGGCGCCCTCACCAGGACGCAAGCGCCTCTCCTTCTTGGCGCCAGGAACAAGGCATTCTCCTCTCTCCTCGCAGGCGCTCTTCGCCTCACAGGCGTCTTATCCAGGACGCAAGCGCCTCTCCTGGCAGACGCAAGGAGCAGATCAGAAGCCCGAGTATAGGGGAGCTCCATAGGCCTCACTCAAGTGCCTCTCCTGTCAAGCTCTTAGAAACTAGGAAGCTCCAGGACGCATGCAGGAAGGAGGATAGGAGCAAGTATTCTGATAATATCCAACAAGTGGATATTGACTCTCCTTCAGATAGGAATCGTGAGAGAAAGAGGCTTCTTTCTCCAGATCGAACTCCAGGAAAGGGAAGAATGTGTTCTCCTCATAAGGATCTTTCTCCTGGGAAGCCCTCTTCTCCTGCAGCTCCTTTGGAAGAAGTTTCGGAAGAAGAAATCCCCAAAGATGCAGGAGTTTCTGACTATAAGAGACTTGCTTCTCTCCTGTTGCAAGTGTTTGGAGACTCTCTACGCCCGTCGGATCCCCCTTCTCCAGGGTCTTTGTTATCCAGTACGAAACTGTCGAAGTCCTCCTCCTTCGTCAGGATGACCCCTACTCTTTCTATGAGAAAGTCTCTTATGAGTCTTGAGAGCTGGCTCAGATCGAGAAAGGAAGCGGGGAAGACGGTATTCGCTTGTCCTCCTTCCAAGCTGACGGGAAAGCCGGGTATGTGGTATGACACCAAGGAGCCGATGGGCCTGGGACTCCCTTCGTCCTTAGATGCGGACTTTTCCGCACTGGTGGATTCGTCAAGACGACGCTCTCTGCAATCTGCAAAAGCCTCTTGGGGGATGTGTGAGGTAGATCATCTCATCAAGGGCCTGTTCAAGACTCTTGAAGTCTTTAATTTTATGGACCGGGCTTTGGGAGCTTTAGCCAAGAAGTCTCAAGACCCAGACTTCGTTAGCATGGAGGAGTTGGGTAGCGTGTTAACTTGCCTAGACAAGGCGGTTATTTGAAGAAGAGGGCAGTGTTTAGCTCCTTCTTAATGAAATCTGTTTCGCCTCTGCAGAGATCCTCCCTTTTGTACGCGCCCCTCTCTAGTCACCTCTTTCCTCAGGAAATCGTGAAGGATATTTCGAGGACCTTATCAGAAAAGGCCACACAGGACCTGTTGGCCCAGTCGGCTAAAAGGCTTAAACCTGCTGTTCAGGTAGCGAAAAAGGAGAAAGTTCCCTTCCAGCAGCCCTTTCGGGGAAGGTCCGCCCCTAGATCCTCTCTCAGAAGTAGACGATCGGAGAAGAGAGGAAGGTCTTCTCGAAGGCCGTTCGTCAAGAACCAATGAGACTGCTGTCCTCCAGACAAAAGTGGGTGCCAGGCTTCTAAACTTTTACAAAACGTTGGCACAGAAAGGTGCCGATGCCTGGTCCCTATCCATCCTAAAGAAAGGATATTTAATCCCCTTCAGGGAAAAACTCCCTTGACTACAACTCCCAAGGGAGTTGACAGCAAATTACAAGGACTCTGTCAAGAAACAAGCCCTTTTACATCTCGTGGAGCAGATGCTTTACAAGGAAGCCATAGAGGAAGTAAAAGATCTCTCTTCTCAGGGGTTTTACAATCGCCTGTTCTTGGTTCCGAAAAGTTCAGGAGGTTGGAGGCCAGTTCTGGACGTAAGCGCCCTGAACGTGTTCGTAGCAAAGAGGAAGTTCACGATGGAGACGACATCCTCGGTTTTAGCAGCCCTTCGTCCAGGGGGAGGGGACTGGATGGTATCCTGGACCTGCAGGATGCGTATTTCCACGTGCCAATACACCCGTCTTCCAGGAAATACCTCAGGTTTATGGCTCAAGGAAGAGTTTTTCAATTTCGGGCCCTATGCTTCGGACTCTCAACAGCCCCTCAAGTGTTCACAGGACTGATGAAAAATGTGGCGCACTGGCTTCATCTCGAAGGGATTCGAATATCCTTGTATCTAGACGATTGGCTGATACGAGCACAGTCGCGAGTCAGATGTCTGGAGGACTTAAATCTGACATTGAAGTTAACACAGTCCTTGGGACTGTTAGTAAACCTCGAGAAATCCCAGATGATTCCCCAGCAGAACATTGTTTATCTGGGGATTCGGATGGATTCTCGGGGTTTTCATGTATTTCCATCACAGGAAAGACAGAACCGCTGCTTGGAAAAAGTAGCAACCTTCCTAGAGAAAGAACAATGTTCCGCGAGGGAATGGATGAGTCTTCTGGGGACCCTTTCCTCGTTGGAACAGTTCATTTCTCTAGGAAGGCTTCACCTAAGGCCTTTACAGTTCTACCTAAGAGAACATTGGGATCAGAAGTCCCAAAATCTGTCCGATTCCTTCCAGATTTCGAAGAAATAAAGAGGACCTTCTTTGGTGGATGAATCCGTGCAGGCTCACGAAGGAGTATCCCTTCACGTTCCGAACCTCGGCTAGTGTTTTATATTACCGACGCCTCAAGATTCGTGGGAGACCACTCTAGGGACGAGAGAAGTGTCAGGCACCTGGAGGGGAGAACAGGTGTCCTGGCACATCAATTTAAAGGAATTGACAGCGATTCACCTGTCTCTCATACACTTCGAGGCTCAGATCTCAGGTTCAGTCCTGCAGATCAATTCGGACAATACAACAGCCTTAGCTTACATCAGGAAGCAAGGAGGGACTCACTCGTTCTCCCTTTACGAAAAGGCAAAAGAATTACTGCTTTGGGCAAAAGAGAGAAAGATCACTCTCCTGACAAGATTCATTCAAGGGGAGAAAAATGTAAGAGCCGACCTTCTGAGCAGGAAGGACCAAGTACTGCCTACAGAATGGACCTTGCATCAAGAGGTATGCAACAGACTATGGAACCTCTGGGGGAGACCAAATATAGATCTATTTGCCACCCATTGGAACAACAGGCTGGAAAATTACTGCTCCCCGATTGCCGACCCAAGGGCGGTTGCTGTGGACGGCCTTCTCCTCGATTGGTCCGGAATAGATGGATATGCTTTTCCACCGTTCAAGATCGTATCAGAAGTGGTAAGGAAATTTGCAGCAGCAGAGGGAGCCAAACTGACCCTCATAGCCCCGTTCTGGCCAGCGCAAAACTGGTACACAGAGGTACTGGGATGGATAGTAGACTTTCCGAGATCTCTCCCAAACAGGAGCGATCTTCTCAAACAACCCCACTTCGACAGGTATCACAAAAACCTGCCCGCTCTCGTTCTGACTGCCTTCAGACTATCGAAGGACTTGTCAGAACGAGAGGTTTTTCTCGAGAAGTTGCGAAAGCTATCGCAAGAGCAAGGAGGCCATCTACTATTCGAGTCTACCAGTTGAAGTGGGATGTGTTTCACAGATGGTGTAGAACTCAGAAAATATCCTCTTCCAGTACCTCTTTGACAGATATAGCTGATTTCCTCCTTTACTTGAAGGAAAAAGGTAATCTAGCAGTCACTACGATTAAGGGCTATAAAAGTATGCTTTCGTCAGTCTTCAGGCATAGAGGCCTTAACATTTCAGAAGACAAAGATTTACATGATCTGATTAGATCTTTCGAGACGTCGAAGACTAAAATCATTAGAGCACCAAGTTGGAACCTGGATGTGGTCCTAAAGTACTTGATGACCCCCAAATTTGAACCTCCACGTAAGGCTACGTTTAGAGATTTAACAAGGAAGTCGTTATTCCTGGTCGCGCTAGCCTCAGCAAAAAGGGTAAGCGAGCTACAAGCCTTAGAGCATAATGTTGGCTTCAGGAACGACTCGGCGTTTTGTTCCTTCAAACCACTGTTTCTGGCGAAGAATGAAAACCCTTTGAAACCTTGGCCTAGAACCTTCGAGGTAAAAGGACTTTCGTCTCTAGTGGGAACAGAACAAGAAAGGGCTCTTTGCCCAGTTAGAAGCCTTAAGTTCTACTTAGAGAGGAAGAACAAACTGAAGGGGAATAAGGATAGTTTATGGTGCTCAGTTAGAGATCCCAAAAGACAGATCTCAAAAAATGCTCAGGCATTCTTCATCAAAGATGTAATCAAGGAAGCCCATTTAGCGTGTAAAGAAGAACAACTGGACCTCCTTAGAGTTAAAGCTCAGAGGTAAGAGCAGTCGCTACCTCTTTAGCATTCCAAGAACTTGTCTATACAGACTCTCGTGGAGTCAACTTTTTGGAGATGCAATTCAGTCTTTGCATCTCATTACTTGAGAGACATTCAAGTGACGTATGATAAATGCTTTACTCTAGGAGCTTATGTATCTGCAGATTCGTTGCTGGGACAGGGAGCTGAACCCAATCCTTTTTAGTTTTATTATGTTAGGGTTTTTAATGGTTTTTGGTGCGTTTATTTGGTCGATTGAAAGAGGGTGTAGGAGTTGACCCCTTTCAAATCGTAGTTCTAACATGTTAGTGTGGTCAGGTGGTCGGGATTGGTTGTTATGCTCCTTGTAGTGTCTTAGTTACCTAAAGCTCTATCATGTAAGAGGGTTAGCCCCTGTTGGTATGATACAGGTCAAGGTTCTGCCATGTAAGTGGGTCAGCCCCCATTGGTACGATCCAAGAAAAGGCTCTGCCATGTAAGCGGGTAAGCCCCCATTGGCATGATCCGAAAGGGTTATCAGTCGCAGGTCTCATCCTCTCTGAAACTCTGGTGGCAAGCAGACTCATAGACAGTATCAATGAAGTCTTCTTCCATATCAGGTAGGAACCAAGGTTGTTTTTTAATATACCTACAACGTATGTTGTTTCCCCGTTTTTATATTCATAAATATTTATTTTGTAACTGTCTCTTGCCCTCCACCAAGGGTGTCAATCAGCTAAGTATATATCTGCCGGGGAAGTTGCATGTACAAAAATGATATTGTTAGTATACAATAAAGTTTTGTACATACTTACCCGGCAGATATATACTTAGCTATAGTCTCTGACGTCCCGACAGAATTCAAAACTCGCGGCACACGCGACAGGTAGGTCAGGTGACCAGCCCACTCCCGCCGCTGGGTGGCGGGACTAGGAACCATTCCCGTTTTCTAATCAGATTTTTCTCTTCCACCTGTCTCCTGAGGGGAGGCTGGGCGGGCCATTAATCGTATATATCTGCCGGGTAAGTATGTACAAAACTTTATTGTATACTAACAATATCATTCTTCAGAAGAAGAAGCAACTGCAAGGTTGCAATCAAAGTCTCTGGTGTGCGGTGAAGGACCCTAAGAGGCGTTTTTTGTCAGGAATGTGATTACTGAAGCACACATGAAATGTCAAAGTGAATCCTTTGAAACGCTAAGGGTGAAAGCGCATGAGGTACGTGCAGTTGCAACATCGCTATCTTTCAAAAAAAATATGTCGATGAAAAATATCTTAGCAGCGACGTACTGGAGATGCAACTCGGTGTTTGCCTCCCATTATTTAAAAGATGTGAGAGTGACATACGAGAAATGCTTTTCTCTGGGTCTTTATGTATCAGCGGATACCGTGCTGGGAAAAGGAGATAAGACTGATCCTTAAAAAGTTTTTGTTTTGTTTTAGTTTAAATGGAAATTTGGTGTTGAGTTTTAGGGTTGTTTGAAAGGTGGTTGGGGGATAACTCCTTTCAATCTTATTACTAATCCATGTGTTAGGATCGGGTGATCGGGATCGGTGTTGTACTCCTTGCTTATGCCATTAGGCATAGGTGTATTGTCATGTAAGTGGATAAGACCCCATTGACAAAGGCCATCAGGCTCTGTCGAGTAAGTGGATAAGACCCCATCGACAGACCCACAAGAACTCTTAGCCATAGGTCACATCCTTGCTGAGGCTCTTGAGGCAAAGCAGACTCCTAAGCAGTAGCTATGAAGTCTTCTGCCTAAACAGGTAGGAACCAAGGTTTTTTATTATTACCTACAACGCATGTTGTTTACCTGTCTATTCAGTAATTAGCTGTCTCTTACCCTCCGCCAAAGGTGCCAATCAGCTAAGTATATATCTGACAGGGAAGTTGAATGTAAGAAAATTATATTGTTATTGTACAATAAAGTTTCATACATAGTTACCTGGCAGATATATACAATTAAATGGCCCACCCAGCCTCCCCTCAGGAGACAGGTGGAAGAGAAAATCTGATTAGAAAACAGGAATGGTTTCTATTCCTGCCACCCCGCGGCAGGGCGGTAGATCACCTGACCTACCTGTAGCGTGTGCTGCGAAATTCGAATTTCTGTCGGGGACGATGGGGTCTATAGCTAAGTAAATATCTGCCAGGTAAGTATGTATGAAACTTTATTGTACAATAACAATATCATTTTTAACTATGCCTGGTGGATTACTATTCACCTCCGAGATATGATGTCACTCGAACAACAACATCCAGACATGGCCAGGGAGTTTCACAATGGTAACTTCATCATCACAAGTCGAGAAGAGAATTCTCTGGTATGGTGATTGATCAAGCGCATGAGCACAATAATGCAGTGATCAAAGGTGACGGAGGAGCAATTGGGTTGACAGAATACCCGTCAGCACTTCGTAGGTGGATGGTCGCTGGACCTGAAGTTAGTTGTCTACTAGCTGGATACGAGGCCATGTCTGACGTGAAGGATGCCACATACAGCAGCGACACCATGAGCAGACACCGAGTGCCCAGAAATCTTTCTTTGAAAAGGTGAAATCACTCTGCAGTGATGCAGGAGATGGGTAACCCATTCCAAGAAGAATCAGCAGACCTGATGGTGTTAGGTACAAAGAACATTGCAGACTCAACTCCAGCTGAAAAGGTAGCTACACACTACCGGCAAGGCAAAGAGCATTCCTATCATTTATGGAAGGGCTAGAGGATGAAGCTGAAAGTCTTTTCTATCATCCAATCAAGAAGAACCCTGTTTCATTCTTCAAACAAGAACAGACTGAGGGAATTTCTAAGGAGAAAGTTCTAAAAGATGACTCAGTTATTCTCGCGACTGTTCATCTCAAGCCAGAACAAACAGTGTGACTTGCAAGAATTCTTCAAGCACGAGAATCAGTTATACCCTGCATCTTTCAGTCACAGCACCAAGCTTCATACATATCAGATGTCACAACTGGTTGAAATTCTTGAAGCACAAGTGAATGTCCCAGTGGGAGAACCAAAGGGGGATGCAATCATCATTGACGGCTCAGCACTTATCAATGCCTCACCTCCACGTACTTCAAAGACATTTAATGACGTAGCCAAAGAAGACATCATCCCCAACGTGGAATCCTATGGTGCTTGGTACAAGCGGGTGGACTTAGTCTTTGATGTATACAAGAAATCAAGTCTGAAATCATAGATGAGGTAAAAAAGGGGGAAAGGAATCAGAATAAGAGTGACAGGAACAAGCAAGACACCAGGAAACTGGCAAAGCTTCCTTCGTGACCACAGCAACAAGACTGAACTGTTTCACTTCCTGGCCGAAAAGATGTGTGTAGCAGAAATGACAAGCACAGTCATTGTCACTAAAGGAGGGGATGCCATTAGCAACACAGTGAAGTCTCTGGATGCTGTGTCCCCATGTTATCACGAAGAAGCTGACAGTCAAATATTTGTTCACACTAGGGATGCAACGACAGACGGGAGCAAGTCTGTAATCATCAAGGCTAATAATACAGATGTGCTAGTCATAGCATTATCTGTACTGCCATTTTTCCAGAAACTAGGTCTTCAGGAAATGTGGATTGCCTTTGGCCAAGGAGCCCATATGCGATGGATTCCAGTCCATAAGGTGGTCTCTGCAATTGGCTTGAGAAAGCTAAAGGGACCCCCTACTTTCAAGCATTCATTGGATGTGACATTGTGTCTGCCTTCTGTGGGAAAGCGAAGAAATCTGCATGGCAGACTTGGAATGTATTTGATGATATTACTGAAACATTCATCAATCTCAGCCACCATCCAACAATGATTCGTGATCTTGACATGCAGAGGCTGGGAAGATTTGTTGTCTTCATGTACGACAGATCAAGTGCAGCCACCGGTGTGGACGAAGCAAGACTAGATCTGTTTGCCTGCAAGCAGAGGCCTGACAACTCCATTACACCAACAAACGGAGCCCTCAGAGAAGATGCAAAGCATGCAGCCTACCAGGCTGGGATCGTCTGAGGCCAGGCAACCCACTGTAATCCACACATAAGCAGTCCAGCTGAATGGGGGTGGACACAGAAAGGAGAAGCATGGCAGTTATATTCGACAGCACTACCACCAATTGCAGCAAGCTGTCAAGAATTGACAAAGTGCTCTTGTAAGAAGGTTTGCAAAGGAAGATGCAAGTGCTCTCAGGCAGAGCTTCCCTGCACATCACTCTGCAGCTGCATATGTGAACAGTTGCAGATCAAGAAACAGCATCATGGTACGCATAACTTTGAAAATGTACTAGCCGCGACAAAACTTATGTAAAGAAAGACAAACATCTTGGCGGTCATCTTGAGAAATATGTCTCAGACTGCTTTTTAAACAGGAAAATATAGTTCAGCAGGCTTCAAAACATTGGAATCCACACTTAGATCATGCAAATCAGACAACTACAAATATTTCTAAGCAAAACATCTACTTCGGCGGTTATTTTGGTGGCCATTTTGGATTTTTAATTGGCCAATCGGGCACATTTGATTAGTATACCTTGGAGGACACTTGTGCCAAATTTACTGCTTGTATCATCATTTGCATGATTTTTCTGTTATCTGCCCCACTAGTATTCTATCTGAGGGAGGAGAGCAGAAAATGAGGAGGACCTACAGAGAAGGGTTGAAGAGTGGCAGGAGTCTTTAGAGAGGGGTGGCTTAAAGGTGAATGTGAATAAAACTGAGGTTATGCTGAACAATAGGGAAGAGTCAGAATAGTAATATAAGAAAGAAGAGGCTCGATTATAAAAGGGGCATAAAAACTTAAATACTTAGGATCTACTTTAAGCCAAGAGGGAGGATGTGAGGCTGAAGTTGACAGTAGGATAAAAGCTGCATGGGGGAAGTGGAGCGAGGCTGGAGCTGGGTATTGTGATAAGAAAATGCCAATGAAGCTAAAAAGGTCAAAGATAATTTATCAGTGATAAAGACCATTGTTAATGTTATGGAGCAGAAACATGGGCTCTGAGAAGAAAAGAGGAAGTAAAGCTTAGAAGAACAGAGATGATTACTGCTGAGGTCCGGACTTTGGAATATCGCTGCTTGGAGAGATTGGAAACACAGTGAAATGAAATAAAGAAAAAGAGGGCACGGCTTAGTTAAAGATTACAGAAGGTATCGAAGAGGAGCACGATTGAGATGGTATGGGCATGTGTTGAGGATGGATGATAAGGAGAGAGTGAAGGGGGTTTGGGAGTATCCTGTTAGAGGAAGAAGATCGAGAGGGAGACAGAGATTTAGATGGTGAGAATTAAGGAAGAAGGAAGATTGGAGAAGAGGAGGTTTGGGGAGGATAGGATGACCCATTTGATAAAAGCAAGGCCAGGGAGAAAGCACATCTGGCAACCAACCCCTTCATGTAGGGATAACGATGGGAAAGAGGAAGATAAAATCAGCAATTTATAGGCACCATAAGGTGCACATAATAGAGTTATGGCATCATAGCATACCTAACTGGGGCGCCATTAACTGAATCTAAGCACCATAAATCGCTGAGTTCGGTTAATGGTGGTTTTTGCTTAGCACCTTGCCGAGAACGGACACCCCGTCCATAAACAGGGACTGCCTCTGTTTTGTTTTTTAGTTAACAAAACTCAAGGAAAAAAAACGTGCCAAGAAAAAGTGTTTAGTACCTAGGTTTTTTCAATACTTTTATCACAAAAAGTTTCATTTTATGATGAAATTGATAAAAACAACAAAAACACAGGAATTTGTGGATATTTCTCAGAGAAAAATACCGCGGATATGTAAATTTCCCGCGAATAGTTGGTAAATATGGTCCTTAGAGGAATCTGCGAATGCCAAGAACATGAATAAGGTGATCCACACTATATACAGTAAATACTTTGGGTTACGAACCGAATTAGTATACGAATTTTTTAATCTTACGAAGTGACGACCTCATTCCTTGGAATACGAATTTCAGCTGTTTGGAATTACGAATGCGCGAATTTCCAATCATGGGAAGGCCCGCCTGATTTGTTTACATCGGATGAGCGGTGGGATCTGCGGAACGCATTTTTGTTTTTTTCGGCCAAAACTTAACGCCCTGCTTTGTTTACTATCGGTATGGAGCGTGGGATCTGCCGAAACGCATTTTTCGGCCAAAACTTAACCGAGGGTCACAGTGACTTCCTCCTACGGCATCCCTTGACCCTTTTTTTAAACCATAACTCTTTCAATATCTCGCTGGCGGTAAGATTGAACGCCATCTGTTTCCGATGATTACCGCTCTCAAATTTGCTTAGTGATTTGCGCCGACTTGTTGGGTTTCCGTAATAGTGGCTTTATACACTTAACGTGATTACCCAAATACTAAAAGACAATGGCTTCCCAAGATGACGAAGGCAAGCCAGCAAGAAGGAAAGCATAAGAAAGAAGGAGACTGATTACAGATCGAAACCTGGAGAAGGAAATTATCCAGTGCATTGATAAAGGCGATGTGCGTGAAAGACATTGCAGCATTCCCTTCAATGCGGTCGCACCAATCAACGATCTGCACTATTTTGAAGAAAAAGGAAGAAATTAGAAAGCCAGTAAAGCATCAGAAAAGGTGGGTCAACAGTTTGACGAAACAAACCAACGGCTTATATTCGGGGCGACGATGTTAGACAAATTCTTGCATCAGAAGAAAAATATTTTTTTCAAAAATTGTGGAAAGATTCGAACCATAGTGTTGCGTAAGCGTAAAATTAATGGTGATCGTAGTGAACGGTGCTCTCTTAGAGAAAGAAAAAAAAAACCCAAAGGGAAAGTCTTCCAGAAGTGTTCACGGGGAGGGAAGATTTCCCCCCAAGCCCTAACCCTCTCCTCCTCACCCTTCCCCTCCTCCCGTCTTCCGTCAAGCCCAGCAGCGCCACACTCCGACCAAAGGTAAGTTCAGTGGTTTTACTGTGCATGCATATTAAATCTAGTGTTATTTTAATTTCAATTCATTTTCAATTTTATAATTTTATGTAATTCCTACACGAATTTTTCATCCTTAGTGACAAAAAAAAACAAATGGAAAATGGAAAATATGAATTGGCAAAAATGGTCTTATTCGATGGTCGGGTGGGAACGCATTATTTGCTTTTTGTTTTTATAACATTTCCTTATTGGGAAAATCCATTTGGGTCATTACGAATTTTTAAGGCTTACGAAAGCAGGTTCTTTTGGAACGGATTAAATTCGTAACCCAAAGGTATTACTGTATATGGCAGTTCTGCGTTATCGGTGGATTCGGTTTATGGCAATCTGGTTTTATGGTGCTTTAACATCGGCAATTATGGCTCCATACGAGCTGAGTTCTGGTTATCGGTGCCCAAGGACGCCAATAATAGAGTTCAAAGGCGACATAACATACCTAACAGAGGTAGCATTTGTGGGTCATCGGCTCCATTAACCGAATATTGGTGCCATAACTCACTGAGTTTTGGTTAATGGCAGTTTTTGCTTTTCAGGGTGCAATAGACCCTGTTTAATTAAGGAAAGGAGAGAAATCCTAACTAGTAACGTGACCTACCTTTTGGCATTCCCAGCAACCTGACATTTCTGTACCTAAAACCAGGCATTAAATCTAGGCTAATGCAAACTCTGAGGTACAAAAATAGATGCTTTATTATTCCCCAAAGTACTAAAATGAAAACCAAGAAAAATTAATTTAACCCTCTTACGCCGACTGGACGTATTTTACGTCGACATTTTTTGTCTCCCGTGTACCGACTGGACCGTATTTTACGTCGACATTTTTTGTTTCCTCCCGTGTTGCCGGACTGGACGTATTTTACGTCGACTACCAAAAGTTTTATTTTTTTTTAAATTCGCGGAAAAATACTTTATAGGCCTACCCAGCCTAAAACCTTTTGAATCACACGCCTTTGGGGTATGCTGGGAGTTCACGGATCAAGGTGTTGTTTTGTTTACAATCGTTACGCAAGGCGCGCAAGCGCGAATTTTCTTTCTTGCCGCACTAGAAAAAGTATCTGTGACACATGCTTTGGAAATTATTTTGGTTCACTTCTTTGACATTAATTTTGTACCATTGTAAAATTAGCCGTTACAATGAAGTAATTAATATTGAAAATGAAAAGTGTTGCATTTTTATTGTGAGAATACAACAATAACAAAATACTCAAGATTGTTAGCTTTTATCAGTTTTGAGATATTTTCGATATAAATTAACATAATTGCCCAATAAAATTCAACCCTTTGGATACAACTATTGCTCTACCGAAATTGGTCGAAAACGCAATTGTAAGCTAAAACCTTCTTTATATTTTAGTAATAATCCAATCATTTTACCTTAATTTGCCAAACTAATTTGGAAAGTCTTCTAGCACAAATATTTTCGATTTAATGGTGAATTTATGAAAAAAACTTTTATTTTTTCCTTACGTCCGCAGCGGGTAACTCTTCCGAAAAAAATCATACGTGCGATTGTGGTAATGTTTGCACCATTTTAAATTAGCCGTTACATAAATTTTATATATGAAAATGTGCACAATTTCATTTAGAATACAACAATAAATAATTGAAGGTTGTAGCTTTTCTCATTTTCAAAATATTTGCATATAAATCACGATAAATAGAAAAAAACCACGTTCGATCAACTTTGACTCTACCAAAATGGTCGAAAAACGCAATTCTAAGCTAAAACTCTTACAGTCTAGTAATATTCAGTCATTTATCTTCATCTTGAAACAAATTCGAAGTCTCTAGCAAAATATTTAGATTTATGGTGAATTTAAAAAAAAATCTTTCCTTCCCTCCACGCGCGGATTCTCCGCCACAAATCTCCATGCGTACGTCCCATTCTCGGAATATTTGCTCCGTTTCATATTAGGCATTTCATAGTTTTATATATGAAAATGTGCGCAATTTCATGTAGAATAAAACGAAAAATATTTGAAGGTTGTAGCTTTTCCTATTTCCGAAATAATTGCATATAAAAAATATATATATAAAAAAATTTGACATTCGGTCAACTTTAACTCGTCAGATATGGTCGAAAACTGCAATTGTAAGCTAATACTCTTACAGTATAGTAATATTCAATCATTTGTCTTCATTTTGAAAGAAATTGGAAGTCTCTAGGACAATATTTAGATTTATGGTGAATTTTTGAAAATATTTGTTTACGTCCGCACGTTATGAATTCATGCATTATTTTGTGATAATATTTTCTCTGTGTTGCTTTTATCGTTTTACAATGTGTTATATACCAAAATGATTGCAATTTAGTGTACATTACAAAAAAAAAAAAAAGTAACTTGTTACCTTTAACCGTTTTGCGCACAGCGCGATTTGAATACAATTATATATGAAATTTCGTTTTTGCGCTATCATATATCGCATTATTTTTTATTATGATAATGATAATTTTTTTCATTTCTGATGGTTGCATACTAAACTTCAGCCAATGACAAAAAAAGGAGCCAAAAATGAACTCTTAATCTTGAAAACTAAGCGCGCTGTGATTTTTTGAAAAAAATATTTTTTCCGCTTCCGTGTCACTCTGAAACACCTACGGCACACGGGAGACAATTTTTTTTTTACCGCTTCGGCGTAAGAGGGTTAACGTAAATTTGTGTTAGTGATTTCGCTTTCATTGTACTGTAAGTTACTTTGTCGTGTTGTGTGTGAACTTAATTCTTACGTTATTAGCCATGGGTCCCAAGAATGTTGCTGAAGTTCACGAAAAGAAGAGGATGCTTTCTATGGAGACGAAGTTGGAGATAATCAAGAAGTGATAATGTTTTCTGTCATTTGTTAACCCTTAAACGCTGAGCCGGTATTTCCGAAAGTGTCTCCCATATGCCGGCAGGGTTCGAGAGTGAGCACCAAAGCGGATTTTTTTTTTTTTTTTTTTTTTTTTTTTTTTCCAAAAAAAAATCACAGCACACTTAGTTTTCAAGATTAAGAGTTCATTTTTGGCTCCTTTTTTTGCCATTGCCTGAAGTTCAGTATGCAACCATCAGAAATGAAAGAAATATTATCATATAAATATTGGAATATATGACAGCACAAAAATAAAATTTCATATATAATTGTATACAAATTGTGCTTTGAGCAAAACGGTTAAAGCTAATGAGTTAATTTTTTTTTTGTGTTTTACACTAAATTGCAAGGGTTTTGGTATATAACAAATTGTAAAACAATCAAAGCAACACAGAGAAAATAGTATCACAAAATGATGCATGAATTCGTAACGCACGGACGTAAAAAAAAGTTTTTTTAAACATCTGACTTACCTGGTAGTTATATATATATAGCTTAAGTCCCTGTGACGTCACGGCAGAATTTCAAAACTCGCGGCAATCGCCAATCAGGTGTACCACCTGTGCGCCCTCTACCCTGGTACCTGGAACCATTCCAACTATTCCTTCAGATCTTCCCTGCCGCTGTTTCGGTGACGTCGTGGATTTTCGCTCGCTTTGGCCCATGTTTTTTCGCAATTGGTTTGGTGAAGTACACTTTGGCTTTGGCTTTTGCTTGTTTTGGGATTTGTTTATTGGATTTTCTTGGTGCTGTTTAGATTTTGTTGGTTCGACCCTTGCTTGTCTTGATCTCTCTTTGACTTTTCCAATATGTCTGACTCTTCAAGTGTTAGGAGGTGTGTGAGAGGATGTAAGACCCGGCTTCCTAAAGCCGCCTTAGATCCTCACTCCATTTGTATGAAATGTAGAGGTAAAGTTTGCGAGTTGGATGATAGATGTGATCGAGTTGGATGATAGATGTGATGAATGTGTAGGTTTGGCTGATAATGAGTGGATGGAATATGATCGTTTTGTGTGTAAACTTGAAAGAGACAGGATCAGAAGGAGTAAAAGTAGTATGTCTCGTTCTTCTATAGATAGTTCTATTCCCCATGTTAACGAGCCTATTGATCCTTCCCCTGTAGAGGTAATTCCTGATCCCACTCTTGATAAACCTAGTGATCCGACTCTTGAAGATATGTTGGTAGCCATTCAAGCTCTGGGCGAGAAAATAGAATCTCTCGCAGGGGACAGGGCAAAATTGTGGTCAGACGTGAGGGAGTTGAAAAGTGCAAGTGCTAGTGCTAAAATCAGTGCAGTGGAGGGTGCGGCTGCTCAGACCTGTCATGCTCCTAGTCCTAGACCTCTTCCAAGCTCACCAACCCCTGTGAGAAGGAATGTCGACAGACGAAGGGAGGCGAGAGGCGTTAGCTCCCCAGCAGTCATCCCCTCAAGCGTACCTGTTGACGCTTCCCAGGACGCTCGCCCTTGCCATTGGAAAGGCGAGGTAAGTGTGTGCTCTTCTTCATCGGACGATGCAGCTCCAAAACGGGGCTGGCGTCTAACGTCAAGACCTCTCAAGAGGAAATTTTCCACGACCGAACAGCGTCGTGAGATGACACCTCAGGCTCCAGGTTGCAGTCATTGGAGCAGTCCGGAGCGATTCTCTTCCGGCTCTGAAGAGAGTTCTCCTGCCAAGAGTAGTAAGATGTCGCACAGGCGGCCATCTACTTTGGTAGGAGACAAAGGGAGGTTGGAGGATGTCAGTTCCCCTACCAAAAGCAGTAAGATGTCGCACAGGCGGCCATCTGCTTCGGTAGGAGGCAGAAAGACGTCGGACGCTGTTGGTCCCTCTGCCGAAAGCAGTAAGATGTCGCACAGGCGGCCATCTGCTTTGGTAGGGGACAAACAGATGTCGGAACCTTATATGCCCTCTGTACATGCTCCTCCTCCTCCTTCGGGTTGGTATTCGTCTCTGGATTGTTCGTTGATTGAAGCGGAGAGAGAGTCTGACATTGTTGCTGCTTCTCCTGTCTGGTCTCAGCATGAGGCTCCGGATCTGAATGTACTTCAGGATATGCAGCGCAAACTATCTTCCCTCATGAAGGTCTGGCTTCCTTCAAGCAAGAAGAAAGTTGCTCGTCATGACGCCAAGCGTCAGGAACATAAACATCATGACGCCGGACGTCAAAGAGCCGAACATCAAGAGGATCATGACACCGAGCGTCAAGAACATATACATCATGACGCCGGACGTCTAAGAGCCGAGCGTCAAGAGGACCATGATGCTGAGCGTCAAGAGTTTAGACACTATCAGATCAGGCGTCGAGAAGTTGCAAGTCAGGACGCTGAGCGTCAGGCTCTTGGGAGTCATGACGCCGAGCGTCGAGAGTTTAAACATCGTAGCTTCGGGCGTCAAGAGGTTGGACGTCGTGACATCGGGCGTCAAGAAATCGAACTTCATGACGTCGGGTGGCAGGACGTCACTACTTCCATTCGAGGACAGTTGGAAGAAAGGGAAGTCGATATCCCCCTTTCTCCTGTGATTCCCTTAGAGGTTGTCTCAGACGAAGAAGATTCGAAGGAACAACATGCTTCATCGGATTTGAAAAGACTTATGAAGGTCTTTAATGAAATTTTCCCAGAGAGCTTTATTCCAGCTGTGCCTTGTTCCCCTCCTTCAGAGTTTACGCTTGGAAAATCTTCTAATAAGACAAACTTTATGAAGATGGTTTTGTCTCGCTCTTCCAAGAGAGCTCTAAAGGTTATGGGGAACTGGATGCAAACGAAGAAAGAACAATGGAAGACAGTTTTCTCGTTTGCCCTAGCCGGTTGGCTTCCAGGTCGAGCGTATGGTATGAGACGGGAGAAGCTCTCGGCCTGGGAATTCCTGCTTCGGCACAAGGGGACTTCTCGAGTTTGGTGGATGCATCTCGTCGAACAGCTATGGGCAAGACTAAAGTGTTTTGGTCGACTTCAGAATTAGACCACCTCGTCAAAGGAGTGTTCAGAGCTTTCGAGGTTTTTAACTTTCTAGATTGGACCCTGGGAGCCTTGGGGAAAAAGATGGAGTCTTTTAAGGGTAATGAATTGGCAACACTTTTCTCTGCGGGGGTCCTTAAGAAAAGGGCTCAATTGTGCTCTTTTTTGGCTAATGGAGTTACACCAGTGCAGAAGTCAGAGCTCCTTTATGCCCCTCTTTCTTCGCTCCTATTTCCACAAGACTTAGTTAAGGAAGTCTCGTGGGCATTAGCCCAAAAGGCCACTCAGGATTTAGTATCTAAAACAGCAAGAAAGGTACTACCTGCTAGTTTTTCAGCGCGTAAGGCTAAGGAGGAGACTCCAAAACACCAGGTTTCTCAGGCCTTTCGGGGAACTACCTTTGGTAGAGGCAGTTTCAGACCGTCGGGAAAGAGGTCTCAAAGAAGAGGCTCAAGGCAAGGACGAAGCAGGGTTTGACAAAGTTCATCTCCAGACAGCAGTAGGAGCCAGACTTTCCAACTTCTGGCATGCTTGGGAGAAAAGAGGAGCGGACCATTGGTCCATTCAGCTGCACAAGGAGGGGTACAAAATTCCGTTTCTAGAAAAACCTCCTTTAGCAGTATCACCAATAGATCTCTCGGCTAGGTTCAGAGAGGAATCAAAAGTTGAATCAGGTGATTCAACAGCAAATGTTGCTCTTGTTAGAAAAGGAGGCAATAGAGAAGGTGCGGGATTTAGAGTTACCAGGCTTCTACAATCATTTATTCCTGGTGCCCAAGAACTCGGGGGGATGGAGACCAGTGCTGGACGTGAGTGCACTCAACGTCTTCGTACAGAAGACGAAATTTACGATGGAAACTACGAAATCAGTCCTGGCAGCAGTCAGAAAGGAGGACTGGATGGTCTCATTAGATCTACAAGATACGTATTTCCACATCCCCATCCACCCGAGCTTCAAAAAATACCTGAGGTTCGTGTACAAAGAGGAGGTATTCCAGATTCAAGCTCTTTGTTTCGGGCTAAGCACCGCGCCTCAAATTTTCACGAAATTGAGGTCCAATGTCGCAGGAATGCTGCATTCGAGAGGTATCAGAGCATCTCTGTATCTGGACGACTGGCTCCTCAGAGCTCCTTCCTACAGTCGCTGCCTGGAGGATCTTCAGAAAACGATAACTCTTTCAGAGGAATTAGGACTTCTAATAAACAAAGAGAAGTCACAACTGATCCCATCTCAAGAAATTCTGTACTTGGGTATGAAGATTCAGAGTTTGGCTTTTCGAGCTTTTCCGTCTGCCTCAAGGACGGAACAAGCCCTGCTGAAAATTCAAAGCTTCCTAAGCAAACAGAAGTTCTCTGCAAGAAAATGGATGAGTCTGCTGGGGACCCTTTCCTCGCTGGAGCAATTTGTTTCCTTAGGAAGACTAAATCTTTGCCCCCTACAATTTCACCTAAATCTTCATTGGAACAAAGGAAAGGATCTGAAGACAATGTAGATTCCTATTTCGGAAACAATGAAGCAATGTCTTCGTTGGTGGAATGGCCCCGTCAAACTCCAGAAGAGTTTTTCTCTAGAACAAAAGAACCCAGACCTAGTGTTGTTTTCCGACGCCTCGAACTCGGGGTGGGGAGCAACTCTGGAAAAGTTGGAGATCTCGGGGTCCTGGACAAAAGATCAAATGAAGCTCCATATAAACCAGAAGGAGCTGTTGGTAGTCTTTTTGGCCCTCAAGGAGTGCGTGGAATTGGTTCGAAGCAAAGTAGTGCAGGTCAACTCCGACAACACCAGGGCGTTGGCCTACATCGTCAAACAAGGCAGAACCCACTCGAGGTCTCTTTACGAGATGTTGAGAGAACTTCTTCAGTGGGCAAAGGGGAACAAATGTGAGCCTAGTCACTCGGTTCATCCAAGGGGAGAGGAATGTGATGGCAGACAGCCTGAGCAGGAAGGGTCAAGTATTGTCTACAGAATGGACTCTTCATCGAGAGGTTTGCAAGAGCCTGTGGCAGACGTGGGGGCGTCCTTGCATAGACCTGTTTGCCACAGCGAGGACGAAGAGGCTGGAGACGTACTGCTCTCCCGTGCCAGATCCCGACTCGCTTCATATAGAAGCTTTCCTCCTGGATTGGTCGCATCTCGACGTGTACGCTTTTCCACCTTTCAAAATAGTGAACAAGGTGATTCGGAAGTTCGTGTCGCACGAGGGCACCAGGATGACTCTAGTGGCCTCCTTTTGGCCGACAAGGGAATGGTTCACAGAGGTACTGGAATGGATGGTGGACACACCGAGAAGTCTTCCTTTGAGAGTAGATCTACTCAAACAACCCTACTTGGAAAGGTATCACCAAAACCTCCAAGCTCTATGTCTAACTGCCTTCAGACTATCGAAAAACTCACGAGAGCTAGAGGCTTTTCGAAGGAGGCAGCTAGTGCGATGGCAAGAGCAAGCAGGGTTTCCACTATCAAGGTCTACCTATCCAAGTGGGAGGTTTTTAGAGGATGTTGCAGAGACAACTCTGTTTCCTCTTCCAGTACCTCTGTGACTCAAATAGCTGACTTCCTTCTGTACCTTAGGAGAAGGCGAAAGTTTTCAAACTCAACTATTAAAGGGTACAGAAGTATGTTAGCTACTGTTTTCAGACATAGAAAACTGGACTTGTCTGAAAATAAAGATCTCCAGGACCTTCTCCGATCCTTCGATACCACGAAAGAAGTACAACAGGACGCCCCTGCATGGAACTTGGGTGTAGTCCTGAAGTTCCTAATGAGTGAGAGGTTCGAGCCTTTACATTCGGCCTCGTTAAAGGATCTAACTATGAAGACTCTCTTTTTGGTCAGTTTGGCGACAGCCAAAAGGGTTAGTGAAATCCATGCTTTCAGCAAAGGGATAGGATTTAGACATGGCAAAGCTATATGCTCCCTACAGTTAGGTTTTCTGGCTAAAAACGAACGTCCTTCACAACCCTGGCCCAAATCTTTCTAGATCCCGAATCTTTCGGATTTAGTTGGCGAAGAGTTAGAGAGGGTCCTGTGTCCAGTGAGAGCTCTAAAATTTTACCTGGAGAAAACAAAGGATTTACGTGGTAATTCAGAAGCTCTTTGGTGCTCTGTCAAAAAGCCTGCTTTACAAATGTCTAAGAATGCACTTTCCTTTTTCATTAGGAACCTTACAAGGGAAGCTCATTCAGAATGTAGTGAGGCGGATCTCAAACTTCTGAAGGGGAAAGCACATGAAGTTAGGGCAGTAGCAACCTCTGTAGCCTTCAGACAGAACAGGTCCTTACAGAGTATAATGGACGCAACTTTCTGGAGAAGTAAGTCAGTGTTTGCCTCACTATTTGAAACATGCACAGACTCTTTACGAAGACTGCTACACCCTGGGACCATTTGTAGCAGCGAATGCAGTAGTGGGAGAAGGATCTACCCCTACAATCCCATAACCCAATACCTTTTTCTTTCCTTGGAACTGTTGAATTTTTATGGTTGTTTGTGGAGGCTGGACGCAGTCCTCCACAATCATTGATTTTTAGTCGGGTGGTCATTTTGTTCCTTGGTAGCGCCCGGAACAAAGTTATTGGATGAGGTCCTGTCACATAGAGGTTATGCACCGGTTTGACAGCTCCTTGAGGTCTTCAGCCCCCCTGGGTGGATCGCTGGATCTCTTAAGGAAAGCAGACATAATGAGGCAGGAGATCACTTAAGTCAGCTTCCTTAAACAGGTACGAACCTGTAAGTTTGTTTTTTAACTCTTATGTCAATTCCAACGATGTTGGCTGTCTCTGACCCTCCACCAAAGGTGTCAATCAGCTATATATATAACTACCAGGTAAGTCAGATGTTTAAAAAAGGGATTTTGATGAAGGAAAAATCTATTTCTGGGCAAGGGCCCGTGTCGCCCAGTGAAATATCCTTTTAGTACATATTTCTAAGGTAAATATTGCTAACATTACCAGAGGAAAAACCAAAATGGGATGTCAGAGCATTCTGACTCGCTCACCGTATAAAAAGAGGTTGTCGGTATGGTTTCTGGGGCGAGTGAAACCAGTACCACTGGCCTCTTATCAATTAGATCCCTCCTTCACAAAATCCTCCTGCTAGAGAGAGCTGATACACTACTACTACTAGCGCTCCCACGCCAACACGAGCGCCTCTAGCAACCATCCTTGAATGTTAGAAGACCAAGCTTGGGCTGAAGGGTGTGATAAAAAAAGGGGGGGATTTCACTGGGTGACACGGGCCCTTGCCCAGGAATAGATTTTTCCTTCGTCAAAATCCCTTTTCTGGGCTCAGCCCATGTCGCTTCGTGAAATAGTACCAGAGAAATGGCCACAAGCTTGGTAAAAGCTAAATAGTACAAGGTAATAATAAAAAACGAAACATATAAGATGAGTATAATCTAAAGTAATTATTACAGAAGTTAGCGAATATACACTTGAATTAACTTATAGTAATTAGGTTAGTCTTATGATTAAATAACAGATCATAAAAACTAGAATTATGCTAACTTACAATGAAAAATATATACAATTGTGAGTATTCCTAGCATTAAAATAAGGAAAACATCACGATATAGCCTTTGGCAGCTAAGGCTCAAAAGGGGGTGAACCTGGTGGCAGGATCACAGGAAGGATGTTAGTGAGGCAGGTAGAAAGGAGATCCGGATCTACGACTAAACTACTTAGACAGTGTCAGGGGAAACTGTGTTTCCCGCTGCCACTGCTGGAAATTTAAGGAATTCTAAGGATTTCAGGTAGTGGCGTCTGAATACTGTCGGCGACTTCCAGCCTGTATACTTTTTTAGATCATCAAAATTCATGTGTTGGAAATAGTTAATTGAGGTGGCTACTGCCCTAATGTCGTGGCCTTTGGGGAACAAATCTGGGTTGGCTTGTTTAATAAAGTATAAGATCTGTTGTCTAATTCCTTTTAAGGAAATAGTGCCACCTTTTTCCCTCATGAATAAGGGACCTGATGATCTAGTAGATATCCTTGAGAGGTAGGCTCGTAAGGTCGTTACTGGACATAGAGAAGGGTCTTGAGGAAGGGAGAGGATCTTCCAAGGAGCCCATCTCATTAAAGGATCTTCGTTTTTGGCCAAGAATTTTCTATCTGGGGAGAGGAGAACTTCTGATGGGAGAAATTCGATATGGCCTGAGTCTCTAGAGAGAGCCGACAGTTCAGATACTCTGGCTTCTGAAGCCAGACTTAAAAGAAATAGTGTTTTTCTTAGGAGAGATATGTAATTACATGAATCATTGTCAGTATCTGAAGCCAGTCTGAGAACATCATTTAAGAACCATGAAACTGAGCTAGGTCTCTCTGTTGGTCTGAGCCTAGCACAAGCTTTAGGAATAGATGAGAAATAAGAATCTGTTAAGTCTATTTTAAAACCAAATTGAAAGATTTTTCTCAAAGCTGACTTATTGGTAGTAATCGTACTGGCTGCTAAACCTTTTTCAAATAAGGATCTGAAGAAGGAGATAGCCAGGTTAGTAGTCATGGTTCAAGATTCTGTTTCCTTCAGGAAGTTTGCTAGCTTTTTAACAGCTGCGTCATATTGACGTAAAGTTGATTCTCTTTTATCTGATTCTAAGAAAAGGATGTTTTGAGGATCAATATTTGCATCTCTTTTAGCTGCAAACTTCATGAAGTCCATAAAGTTAGGGTTTTGAGAATTCCTGAGGAAGCGAACACAGTCCTCATTTGCATTGGCTGAGACAGTTTGGGGTTGGGAATCCGTTGAGGCCTGAGACCCAATTCCAGAAGTAGTGGGAACCAGTTGCTCTTGGGCCAATTTGGGGCTACCAGAGCGACTTGTCCTTTGAAGGTCCTGAGTTTGTTCAGGACTTTCAACAGAAGATTCACTGGAGGAAAGATGTAAACTTTTTCCCTCTAATTCCAATCTATGGCCATGGTGTCTGTGGCATAAGCCAGAGGGTCCAGGTTGGGAGCCACATAGCATGGGAGCTTGTGGTTCGATTGTGATGCAAAAAGATCCACCTGGAGGCCTGGGACCTTTTGGCATATCCACTGGAATGAGCGCCTGTCCAGAGACCATTCCGATTCTAGAGGAACTGAACGAGACAGGGCGTCTGCTATCACGTTCCTTACTCCCACCAGGTGAGTGGAGGATAGATGCCATTTGTGCTTGGCTGCTAGTGAGAATATGGCTATCATGACATGGTTCACATGACTTGATTTGGATCCTCTCCTGTTGATGCAGTGTACTACTACTGCGCTGTCCAATACCAGCTTGATGTGAGATTTCTTGGCTGGTAGAAGCCTCTTCAATGTGAGGAACACTGCCATGGCTTCTAATACATTTATGTGAAGCTGGCGGAACTGAGGGGACTAAGTCCCTTGTACTTTCTTGAATTGAGAGTAGCCTCCCCACCCTCTTAGAGAAGCGTCTGTGTGGATAACCAACGCCGGAGGGGGAAATTGAAGAGGAATCGATTTGGATGGATTCTTGACCTCCGCCCAGGGGCGGAGCCGTTTGCAGAGAATCGGCGGGATGGCTGACAACTTGTTCCGAGACTTGTTGTTTGCTCTCGAGCGCCAGACTCGGTTTATATCTTTCAATTTTGCCTTCAGTTGAACATCTGTAACTGAGGCAAACTGGAAAGAACCTAGGATTCTTTCCTGGTTTCTCCTTGATGCCTGTTTGCACTTGAGGAACGGTTTTGTTGCTTTGGCTATTTCCTTCCTTTTGGCCAACGGAATTGAATGCCCATTGAATGCCGAGCCATTGAAAGCGGGAGTCCGGCGTTAGCCTGGACTTGGTCTTGTTTATTTGGAACCCCAGATGTTCCAGAAACTGTATTACTTTGACTGTAGCTTTGTGGCATTCTTCGACGGTTGTTGCCCAAATAAGCCAATCATCCAGATACGCTACTACCATTATCCCCTGAGATCTTAGTTGTTGAACTACTGACTCCGCCATCTTCGTGAATACCCTGGGGGCCACGTTGAGCGCGAAGGGGATCACTTTGAAGGAGAATGCCTGGTTTCCTAGCCTGAAGCCTAGGTACGGGCTGAAGTGTCTTGCTACTGGGATATGATAGTATGCGTCTGTAAGATCGATAGAGGTGGTGACGGCCCCACAGGGAAGTAAGGTCCGCACCTGCGAGATAGTCAGCATTTTGAACTTGTCGCAACGGATGAATAAGTTTAGACGGGAAAAGTCTAAGATTATTCTTCGTTTGGTTGAGCCTTTCTTTGGCACGCTGAACAAGCGACCTTGAAACTTTAAATGCTTGACTTTTGATACTACCCCTTTCTGAAGGAGTTCTTCGGCATACTCCGTCAATTCCGATGTTGGTCTCTGAAGGAAGGTCTTGGATGGAGGGGGACCTTTGATCCAGCTCCATCTTAGTCCTTTGGACACAATACTTTGTGCCCAGTTGCTGAACCCCCATCTGTGGCGATAGAGGAACAGTCTCCCTCCTACCTGAGGGTTCTCACTGACTTGGGGCAGGTCGTGACCCACGTCCTCCCCAGAAGTGCTTGCCTCTACTAGGTGTTCTTCCGCCACCTCTTTGGCGAAATGAACCCCTAGCCCTGCTACCTCTTCCAAACCTATTAAAGGGTTGGAACGCTTGTCCTTCAAAGACCGGGTTGAAGGCCGGTGACACCGCAAACGAGGTAGAAGGTTGGTTCTGGGAAGTCGGCAGGAGGAATGGTTGAGACTGACTCTTCGAGGTGGAGGGTTGTACCACCTGAGAGACCGGTACAGCTTGAACCACTTGTTGTTGTTGGGAAGCCTAGAAAGATGTGAATTTCCTAGGCTTCTTCAACTTCTTTGCAGAGGAAGAAGTAGGTTCAGTCTTCCTTTTAGCTGACAGACCCCAACGGACCTTAAGGCTTTGGTTCATCCTTGTCGCCTCGTGCTGAACCTCATTGACCAGAGCTTCTGGAAAGAGGTCAGCACCCCAAATAGAAGCCCCGAGCAACTTATTGGGTTCGTGGCGAATAGTCGCCTCTTGCAGTACATGTTTCCTGCAATTACGTTGTGCGACTACAAAATCATATACGTCGCACTGCACAGTATGTGTCTGTGCTTTAGCCAACAGCTTAAACAGAGGTTCCATGCTGTATGTTACCGCAGCAACCTCCGTCATTACTAGGGCATATAATGTCCTTCCTAGCCCGGTCCTGGCATCAAATTCGGCTTGAATCAGATTGTCCGGGAGCCTGGGAAGCCTCTCGCTAAACTGTACTATCGCACAGTCTGGCTTGAGTTTACCTACCGTGAATGTGGCTGGTAGATCTGCCCAAAGGTCTTCGGTGCTTGGAAGAAGAAGGGATGTGGGCTCCGTTTCCCGGAGCTGCGGCATAGGTTCGTCTTTCATGGCGGCTTGGAGAGTCCGCTCCGCTAACTTTGTGGTGAAAGGAATAGGTGTCTCTTCATCCACCACAAAGATAGTAAAAGGGCTCTTAAAAGCCTGGAGGTTGGTGTTGACACAATCCCATTCATCCAAGTTCCTCAGCCACTCCCTTTGGGCCTGATCTCGGCTGTAGATCACGGTTTCTTTGAGGATCCTGTCCTCCCTTCTCATCGCCGTCTCTGTGAGACGGGCGTAACCAATGAATGGTGGCTGCAGATTGGCGGGGTGGAACTCGAAGTCTTCTAGCCTTCGAGTGCCGCAGTCCGGTAACGTCAGCATGCTGTCTTTAAAAGGGGCATACGACAAAACTCTCCATGGGTTGTTTGGTGTGAAGGGAGGGAGAGAATCGTAGTCCGGCATGGCTTTCACCGCCATACCAGGTTGTGGGAGGACTGTTGCTGGGTTCTCCCGGAGACCCGCCATTAGATTGTCCTGGTTGGTCAGTCTCTCTGAAATGCTTCAAATCGACTGACTGAACTCCTCAAAAGAAGTAGAGATGTGTGACAACATCTGCTCAAATTTGTCTTGAACTAGGTTCCCAACGAAACTGCCCATCTGCTGCATAATATTTGCAGCAAACGCATCTGTGTCAAAAGGAGCCGGGTCTTTGGACACTGTAGGAGTCTTGGGGCGTGCCCCAGTAGAGGTTGAAGGCTCAGGATTCGTAGAAGCCTGGGCCTTATCCTTCGAGGATTTGCCTCTAGACCCTTTTGAGTACGAAGAAGAAGAGGACTTCGATTTCTCTGCTCCGGGATGGTGAGCCGGAGGCTTATGAGACGAAGAAGACGTGGTCTTTTTAGACACTGTCTTCTCAAGGGTCTTCAACTCACGCTTCCCTTTCACCTTAGGGATAGCCTGAGTGGACTTCAGTCTGACCGAAAGTTCACTCTGAAAAGCCTTGGAAGGAAGTAGACTGTACAGGGGAAGAAGATCCAGAAGGACCCAAGGGAAGCCCTTGAGCCCCCAACAAACCTGCCTCATCCAACATACTACCTGGATCACCTACCGCCATTGGTTCCAAGTTGAGATCTAGAGTTGCCACGTCGTCTGCAATTTCAGGGTTGCTCTGGGCCACCTGAAGCTGGATGGTAGAGATATACGGAGCCGCCGCTGCTGGGTCGACGTAGCAAGTGGCCTTGGCTCCCGGGAAGAGACGGACAGCCATATTCTTATCCAGGATATATGGCTGCTCCTTCGTAACATTCTTGCCGAACCCGCCGACCCAGGCCTTCAGGGTGGTCGCTGCGGCGTCCTTCACGGCGGTAGCCTGGAAGAGAGAGTTATTGTAAGCCCTAGAAGGGAAGGCTAAACTGCTAATGATTAAACATATAGTTCAAAATGTCATTGTATCTCTTATATGAGTACATTTATATGGTCAAATTATATAGCAAATAGATTCCGGTATAAACTTACACCGGAGGAAAACTGCTCTACAAGATTGTAGCAGATAGAGCATGCTTCATGGTGCCATACCGCTATGTCCCCATAGCGGATGGCACAGACGGCGTGGGTCTTGCAGACCTCGTGGCCACAGGGGTCCTGCAGTACGGCGTTACAGCCAGACTCCTGGCAGTTGGTAGCCTGTAAGTGGACAGATACATGAGTATCAACACTGATTAACAAGACTAGCCTGTTAAGAGATATAACACTCCGCTATATGCCGGAGTGGAGATATAGGTGTTAACCTTCTCCTGTTCTCCTGTAGTGGTGAGAGTCCAGTAGATCTGGTATGCTAGTTAGAAATACCCGGCACGCCGGGGTAAGGAGTTTCACCAAACTAGCAACCAGCCTATATGCCGGGGTGGGTACAAGTACGGCGGGGAGGAACAAGAGAGAGTTAACCCAGTAGTAAATAACATAATAGAAAGGAAGGGAATCAAAAGTAAAAGAGAAAGAAATGTCCTAGAGAAGCTAGGCTAACCGACCTGGGAGGGAGGGCGCCTAACTACTCGGGAGCTGGCCTCTGCCGGTACGTAAGAACAGAGGACGACGGCCAGGGTGGTAGGACTAAAAGAGAAGGACGCATGTCCTACATGCCTATCAGACCTAGACAAAGGCACATGCATGCATGAACACTGAGCTAAGGTAACAAGGCATAAGCTCAATCGAGCTAGATTCCCATAACAATAGAATAGCAAATCTTGCACAACACGAAAAACTTATCATAAATACTGCACAGAAATAGCTACAACAGTATGGGAGACCGAAAGAGCCGAATAAGAATTACACGAGGCGAGCCGTTTGGGGCGAGCCTGTAGCCATGTCGCAGAAGGCACCGTCATATAACCTAAATAAAAGCGGTAAAACGGGCCCTAGCTGGCTAAAATTACATGAAAAACTTAGGCAGTACTTAACTTAGCTGCGGCAATAGCTTGAAGTTCCATCTCTGAAGATAATCTAAAGATCGAAAGCGAAAAAGTACAGCAAGAAAAAACGTGTGTGCAAGATTCTGCTAACAGAAAGGATGGCCGCTACAGGCGCTCGTGTTGGCGTGGGAGCGCTAGTAGTAGTAGTTGCTGACGCGGGCTGTGTATCAGCTCTCTCTAGCAGGAGGATTTTGTGAAGGAGGGATCTAATTGACAAGAGGCCCGTGGTTGTGGTTTCACTCGCCCCAGAAAACGGGCTGAGCCCAGAAATGACATTTTCATAATAAAATTAATTTTTGAACATACTTACCTGGTAGTTATATATATTTTCATTCCCACCCTCCTCCCCTCTAGAGACTAGGGGCATGGAAGATCTGAGGAATAGTTGGAATGGTTCCAGGTACCTGGGTAGAGGGCGCACAGGTGGTACACCTGACTACCCAATCGGCGATTGCTGCGAGTTTTGAAATTCTGCCGTGACATCACAGGGACTCAAGCTATTTATATAACTACCAGGTAAGTATATGTTAAAAAATTTATTTTATTATGAAAATGTAATTTTTTTCATAAATTCACCATAAATCGAAATATTGTGCTAGAGACTTCTCGTTTGTTGCAAAATGAAGGTAATTGATTGAATATTACTAGACTGTAAGAGTTTAGCTTACAATTGCATTTTTTCTACCATTTCGGTCAAGTTAAAGTTGACCAGATGTTGAATTTTTTCTATTTATCGTGATATATACGCAATTTTTCAAAAATTATTAAAGCTGCAACCATGAGTTATTTTTGTTGTATTCTACATGAAATTGCGCACATTTTCATATCTAAAACTTTATGTAACGGCTAATATAAAACTGTGCAAACATTACAACAAACTGACGAAAGAATTTTTTTTTTTTTTCGTCAGTTACCGCACGGATGTAAGGAAAAAGTGTTTTTCAAAAATTTACCATAAATCGAAATATTGTGCTAGAGTTTTTCAATTTGTTGCAAAATGAAGATAAATGATTGAATATTACTAGAATGTAAGAGTTTTAGCTTACAGTTGCGTTTTTCGACCATTTGGGTCGAGTCAAAGTTGACCGAAGGTTGAAATTTTGGCACTTATCGTGATTTATATGAAAATATTTCAAAACTGATAAAAGCTACAACCATGGTTTTTTTGTTGTATTCTACATGAAATTGCGCACATTTTCATATATAAAACTTTATGCAACGACTAATATAAAATGGTGCAACACATTACAACAAACTGACGAAAGAATTTCTGATTTTTTCAGCAGAGTTACCGCACTGACGTAAGAAAAAAGTGTTTTTCAAAAATTCGCCATAAATCAAAATATTGTGGTAAAGACTTCCAGTTTGTTGCAAAATGAAGGTAAATGATTGAATATTACTAGAATGTAAGAGTTTTAGCTTACAATTGCATTTTTCTACCATTTCGGTTGAGTCAAAATTGACCTAAGGTTGAAATTTTGGCACATTGTGATTTATATGAAAATATTTCAAAACTGATAAAAACTGCAACCATGGGTTTTTTTTATTCTACATGAAATTGAGCACATTTTCACATATAAAACTTTATGAAACGGCTAATATAAAACTGTGCAAACATTACGACAAACTGACGAAAGAATTTCTGATTTTTTCAGCAGAGTTACCGCGCGGACGTAGGGAAAAAGTTTTTTCAAAATTTCACCATAAATCAAAATATTGTGCTAGAGACTTTCAATTTGTTGCAAAACGAAGGTAAATGATTGAATATTGCTAGAATGTAAGATTTTTAGCTTACAATTGCGTTTTTCGACCATTTCGGTCGAGTCAAAGTTGACTGAGGTTGAAATTTTGGCACTTATTGTGATTTATATGAAAATATTTCAAAACTGATAAAAGCTACAACCATGGGTTGTTTTTTGTTGTATTTTACATGAAATTGCGCACATTTTCATATATAAAACTTTATGCAATGGCTAATATAAAATTATGCAAACATTACGACAAACTGACGAAAGAATTTCTGATTTTTTCAGAAGAGTTACCGCACGGACGTAAGGTAAAAGTTTTTTTAAATTCACCATAAATCAAAATATTGTGCTAGAGACTTCCAGTTTGTTGAAAAATGAAGGTAAATGATTGAATATTAGTACTAGAATGTAAGAGTTTTAGCTTACAATTGCATTTTTCGACCATTTCGGTCAAGTCAAAGTTGACCAAAGGTTGAAATTTTGGCACTTATTGTGATTTATATGAAAATATTTCAAAACTAATAAAAGCTACAACCATGGATTGTATTTTTGCTGTATTCTACATGAAATTGCGCACATTTACATATAAACTTTTATGTAACGGCTAATATAAAACTGCAAAAATTATGACAAAGTGACGTAAGAATTTCTAAGATGTGTCGCTGATGCTTTTTAGTGCGAGAAGAAAGAAATTCACACATGCACGCCTGGGTAATGCTTGTAACAAAACAACAGCTTGATCCGTGAACTCCCAGCATCCCTCAAGGCGCGTGATTCAAAATTTTTCTTCAAGTAGGCCTATAACTATTTTTCCGCGAATATTTAAAAACAGTTTTTTTAGTTTACGTAAAATACGTCAATTAAGCACATGACAGACAATTTTATTCGACATAAAATACGTCCAATATGCGTTTTAAGGGTTAATGTGTTTCGTAAAGTATAGTGATAATGTTTTTTGCCATTTTTTAATTTGTTTCGTAAAGTAAAGTGTTCATGTTTTCTGCCATTTGTCCTCCTCCTCTGTCACCACTTTCAGAGATCACCTCACTCGAAAGGTAAGGTTCCACATTTTACTACATATGTACGTACATGTATGTACAGCATTTCTTGTACCATGTACATTAATACACTTTATTTATAGGTACATACTACAATAAAGGTTATGTTAGGTATTGAATGGTCCAAATTGTTGTATTTCATTATTTATTGGTCAATTTAGCTTTATTATAAAATGTACTGTGGTGTTTTTGTAGAGCTTGGAACGAATTAGGCAATTTACATTTAAAACGTAGTTCTAGATACGAAAAAATCAGGTTACAAAGGCCACTTCGGAACGGATTAATTTCGTAACCTGAGGCACCACTGTACATGATTTTAAATTGATTGAATTTTACCTTCACCCTCTGCAAACATTATATATGTACATACATAATTTTTTTATTTCATTGAACTGTGTACCTTCGTTATAACAGACTTATGAAGGTCACCCAGCGAAGCAAAGAAAACTCCTTTTCCTCTGAGGGAAAAAGAAAATGGCATCCCATGAATTAGGGGTAACGTTAGTACATATGTGTACAAAAATGAAAACCTATGTACGTAGTAGCTACTGTAACTATTTTTATGCCAACCAGTTATTTATTTTTTAAGGGTAATGTAGTAAACTAACTTTTAAATCAAATTGCAGCAACTTTAATTTCATTTAAAAGTTAGCTTAATACTTAGGGAGCATGATTAGGGTCATATTTAGTGTTCATTCTAGAAGCAAGCATTTATTAGCATTTTTAGAGACCAGTGTCAAATTTATGTGAAACTTCCCCTTACCTGAGGTGGTCTGAAACCTAACCTCGCGTAAGTTCGGGGTATTACTGTATTTGTTTTGTATAGATAAATGCGATGTTACTTTGTTATTAATTTTTTCATATTTTCCATGCTGTAATTAAAACTTTGTGCATTTCTATAGTAAATTATTTAAATTTTAAAAGAATACAATTTGATTCCCATCCTTTTGGGTGAGGGGCTGTGTGTGTGTACCCTAACGGTCAATCATCTTACATATTGACCACAAAGTGTAGAAAAATTTGCCCACTTATGTTCAGAGAAAATACTGCTGTTGAAGGATAGTGAAAAATTCTCTCTCTCTCTCTCTCTCTCTCTCTCTCTCTCTCTCTCTCTCTCTCTCTCTCTCTCTCTCTCTCTCTCTCTCTCTCTCTCTCTCCATAAATAAAAAATCTCCATCTTTTGATATCTAACATGAGAATAACTTCTCTCACACTTTTTGAAGTTATTCTCTCTTTCTCTGTCATAAGTCATGAATGATTTCACTCTTGATATTTATTGTATGAACAAACTTTCTCTCTCTCTCTCTCTCTCTCTCTCTCTCTCTCTCTCTCTCTCTCTCTCTCTCTCTCTCTACTGTAATTAAATATGAATTACATGAATTACATTATGTTAGTAAGGTAACATTTAAATTAAATTAAAGTGGTTTGGGAGTATGATTTTGTTATATTTAAGGTTGAAACTCTAGAAGTAGGCATTTAGTGTATGTACATATTAGCGTTTTTAGTCACTGTACCAAATTTATGTGAATCTTTGCCTTACATGAGAGGTTCTGGAACATAACCTCGCATAGGTTTGAGGTATTTCTGTACATGATATGCTTTTTAACCAACCGCAGGACTTTATCATTTTTTCTGCAATTAGTGATGAACATACATGGTTAGATAATTTGCACTCTGGGAATTATTATTGCCCTCTGATATTCCAATTTATATTTCCTCTCTAGGTCTCGTGGCTTTGGATTTGTAACTTTTATGAATCCTGATCATGTTGATGCAGTTCAGCGGGCACGACCACACAAGGTTGATGGGAGGCTTGTGGAGACCAAGCGTGCACTTCCCCGCAATGACACTAACACTGCCATACTACCCACAGGAAACCATCCCGATGCAACTCATACAAGAATTTTTATTGGTGGTTTACCTCAGGTAAGGAAAGTGTGCACACATGAATTTCAGAAAAGTAGATTTCATGTAATATAGTTCACTTACTATCAAATACAAAATATATCTTTACAGTACTCTTTAAGTTGATTGAATTGAAGATTTTATTATTACTTTTTATTACAAGCCTTTTTTTAATTCCATCAAAATGCTGTGTTTGTCCCTACAAAGTAGTACAAACCCAGAGTCTTTTAAATAGAAGTATCCTTGCCCCAGCTGAATTCAGTTGTTGAAAGCAGGTACATATATGAGAGAAAGAGGTACCTGCAGCTCAATGACTTTACTGCTTTACTGTTCACTCTCTCTTAGGCTGCTCTAGAGAGAGGACACTTCCAGTATGTTGTTGGAGAGTATTATGCATGAACTTCGATGAATTTAGTTATGAGTGTTGCCAGTTTATTCATTATTAATACATACAGAGATTGACTGGTGGCTGTTCCAAAGGTTGGTGGCCTGGGTTTAAAGTGTGTGTTTGGTTGCCTTAGGTCACCTGTTACTTCATGTCTCATTTTCTGGGTTTGACCTGTGTCTGCCGGTGAAATGATCCTGTAGCTCGCATTTTCTAAGTATAAATAGATTCTAAATATACCAGAGAAAAAGCTAGAATGGAATGCTGAAGTTACTACCTTCAGCTCGATCACCCAAGGGCGTCGGTATAAGCACTGGGGCGAGTGGAAGCCACTACCACAGGACTTCTGCCAATTAGAAGATTCCTTTCAAAGTCCCTTCCACGGCAAGAGTCGTTACAAAGACTACCCCTTCCACCTTCCGCTCGCTACTACTATTACCCACGCCCGGCATCTTCATTCCTGTAATTAGCTGCATTAGTTACACATGTGTCTTCGTTGCTCCCCTTGTGTTTTCTTTTGGCGAAGCTATGTCTGCTGCAGAGCTCCCAGCTTCTTCATCCAAGTTGAGTATTCCATTTTGCGTTTTTGTAATTCGTGTGGTCACGATGCATTCCCTTTTCTGCCTGTTCGGCCCCTTATTTCTATTGAACTGGGGTGACACTTTTTCATCCGCCATCTTGGGTGCATCATTAGACGCGTGCGTTATTTATCTTTGTTTATTTATGATTACACTTGCTCACGATTTTATAGTTACAGTTTTTTCGTATTCCCGTGCCTTTCATAACTCCTGCCGTATCTTGAGTTCTAATTTTACAACCTTTATTATACGTCGTAGGCTCTAACGCGCTCGTGACGTCCTCTGGGGTCCCCTTAATTTATTGTTTATTTCGTATTCCTAGCCTTTGGCTTTCTCCTTAGTCCTTCAGGAGCGTGTTCGTTCACCTTCGTACGTATTATTTATTTTGTATTTTATATGTGTGTAGTGTATTTGGGCTTCCAGTTAGCCTATCGTACTCTAGCGTGGTAGAGAGAGCGAGTTCTCTCTCTCTCTCGCGATTTTATGCATGCATGCTTTATTGTTTTCAATGTTAGCCAGCTATGCACTAGATTTTACGCACGTTTATGATTTTCATATCACTGTGAGGTTGGAAGTTTTGCTCTCCCTCCCTGGCTTTCCCGACCAGGCCTAGGCTAGGTTTTGGAAGGTAGGCCAGGTGACCCTAACCCCTCTACCCCTTAGGTTCCCCCCCCCCCCCCCCCCCCCCCCCACGCTACGGTGCTCGCCGGGAGGACGATCCAGGATAGAGTCTCTCTCTTGTCATGTTTGTTGGAACCATCCTCCCTACCTGACCAGATCGAAATTTCGATTTTGGAGGGCTTGGTTGAGTGACTACCGTCCTCGTCATGACGTCCTTGGAGGCCTATCTGACGTACCTGACCGGATCCGTATCGATCTCGGAGGGTTAGGCTAGATCCCTACTGGGTATATCCTTTTTCACCTTACTGTCCCCTTGCAACTCTTCCAGTGATGCCTTATTATTGTATTATTATTTATGTAGCGGTTGGGTTGCGCATTGCCTTGGCCTTGCCTCCTTTAGGGTGCCAGTTGGCCTGCCGCCTCCTGCCCCTTTAGTAGTAGGCTAATATAGCCTCCTGTAAGATGGTGATCCCTGATCGGTTGCTGTGACCAAACAATCACGACTGGCCACCCCCTAGGGGGCAGTCGGCCTACTGCCCCGTCCCCTTTAGTAGTAGGCTAGTACAGCTTCCTGTAGATGGTGATCTCTGATCGGTTGCTATGGCCAAGCATTCACGACCGGCCACCCCCCTCCCTTCCATCCCCCCCCCAGCACTGGCTCCGCCTGGCACTGCCTATTAGCTCGCAGTTCTAATAATCTTACCGATGAATGGCCACTAGAGCATCTTCTGTCCGATGGGGGAGGGATGGGTTGGAGGGGAGTGGTTACTGGTACGTATTAGGTGTAATCTCCTTATTCATGTCTCCGGGCCTGTTGCTCCGCCGGTCTACCGTCACACCAGCCAGCGGGCTGCGCACCGGATCGTATATTTCTACTGCTCCGCCGCTCAGTTGTCCTTTCTCCCTGTTGTCTCCGCCTTCCCACTCACGTGGGGACAGATTCAGGCTTAGAGTTGCATTTCTAGCTACCTTAGAATCGCCTCTCTCTCTCTCTCTCTCTCTCTCTCTCTCTCTCTCTCTCTCTCTCTCTCTCTCTCTCTCTCTCTCTCTATGCGTTCAGGTTCAGGCCTAGGTCTTAACTTTTCCCCTGTTCTGCTTGTATCAGCCCCTCTCCGCCGGCGTTACTTTATGACAACGGGATTATGAGACTCCGGAGTAGGTCAAGCCTTTAAGAGATTACACCAGATTACCGGATGTATTATACTTTCGTTTAAAACTCTATATGTATATCTCCGGACCCGTAGGGTTCCGATGTAGAGTGGTGTACCATCACGCTCGCCACCAGAGTTTTTTCATACCAGGTTTCCGCCGCTCAGTTTTCCGTTTTCTTGATTTTGCTGTTCCACATTTCGGTGGGGACGGTAAAGGGTTCAGATATGCGACTACGTCAATTCGTAGCCTTTCTGATTCAGTATGACCGGACTTAGGATTAGGTCTTTCCTTCTCCTCAGTCCTGCTCGTCTCAGACCCCATACACTGGGTATATCTTTACCTTCCCGAAGACGGACTCCGGAGCAGGCGGAAACACCCAGAGCTTTTTCTTTTATTCATTCAGTGAGTTGAAGTCATTCAGTGAGTAAGTCATGAACCAATATCTAGGTTAAGGTGCATGCTCCCGCCGCAGTTAACTCCGGCGCTTTTCATATAATACTCATTTGACCTTTCAACTTAAAGATGGTCCATTGCCAGGCGGAAGTTGCTCCGCTACCCTTATCAAGCTGGAGGACTACCTGGTCACCCCCACGACGCTTGTACGGTATGCTATGATATGGTGACCATCATCTCTGACGAGATGGTAAGTAACTTCCTCACCTCGTCATTTGCATGAAATTTCTGTATTACGGCAACTTTATAAAAATTTCTTGGATATACTATTCCCCGGATGGGATACTAATTCAATTCCCTTTTTTACAGAGTAGTTTGGCCCTCCGGCAGGAAACCAAAGCGTCCCTCAAGTGCTGGGTCAGAGGATTTGGCAGGAACGCCGCGGCCGAACAGCCCTATGTGTTGTCCGAGAACCTGTGCTCCCTTTTGTATCCGGGAGCCATGGCTACGACGGCTGTTCCTGCGGTGATAGCAGACCCTATCATCGAGAACATCTGGCTGGAGACGTTGCCCCTCCCGGAGGACCAAGATTGCGACCTGGTGGCAGAAGAGGTGGCGGCCATCAGCCTCCCCCACGAACTGATGGACACCGAGGAGGAGGTAGGTAGGGAGGTAGTGAGGCAGGTAGTCTCCCCTTTAGCCCCACTCCTTCTTCTTACCTAGACGACTGGCTCATTTGGGCAACCAAAGACGAGGAGTGTCGCAAAGCAACAGCCAAAGTGATAGAATTCCTAGAATATCTGGGTTTCCAGATAAACAAAGAAAAATCCCGTCTCATTTCGGCTTCCCGCTTTCAATGGCTGGGAATCCAATGGGGCCGAAATTCGCACAAACTATCTCTCCCATCCAAGAAGGTCAGGGAGATAGCGAAGGATACGAGACAGTTCCTCAAAAACAAAAAGGCTTCTCATCGTACCCAAGAGAGAATTCTAGGTTCACTGCAGTTTGCCTCGATAGCGGACGTCCTGTTGAAAGCCAGACTAAAGGATATCAATCGAGTCTGGCGAAAGAGAGCCAAGGCCAAACTCAGTGACAAGATCTCACTAATTCCGCCGATATTAACGAAAAGGCTCCGTCCATGGACGGAACGCTGGAGCCTGTCCAAGTCAGTGCCACTGCAATTCCCTCTGCTGTCTCTTAACGATCCACACGGACGCCTCTCTGAGCGGTTGGGGAGGTTACTCACAATACAAGAAAGTTCAAGGAACTTAGTCGGAGATGTTCCGCCAGTTCCACATCAATGTCCTTGAAGCAATGGCCATTTTCCTGACTCTAAAATGCCTGACTCCAGCCAAAAACGTTCATATAAGGTTAGTCTTGGATAGCGCAGTAGTAGTACATTGCTTAAACAGAGGAGGCTCCAGGTCGAGCAAAGTAAACCACATAATGATTGCAATTTTCTCGTTAGAAACGAAAAATCGTTGGCACCTGTCAGCCACTCACCGGCAGGAGTAAGGAGTGTCATCGCAGACTCACTATCCAGGACGACTCCGCTGGAGTTGGAGTGGTCCCTGGACATGAAGTCATTCCGCTGGATTTGCAACCAAATCCCGGGCCTTCAAGTACACCTGTTTGCCACAGAATCCAATCACAAACTCCCGTGTTACGTGGCTCCCAACCTGGACCCTCTAGCTCACGCCACAGATGCGATGTCCATAGACTGAAACGGTTGGCAGAAGATTTATCTGTTCCCACCAGTAAATCTTCTGATGAAAATCCTGCACAAGCTAAGATCTTTCACGGGACAGGTAGCATTGGTTGCACCCAACTGGCCGAAGAGCAACTGGTATCCTCTTCTGCTAGAATTGAATCTCCATCCCAGACGGATCCCCTGTCCAGAACTGACTCAAGTAGTACAAACTCGGACTGTGTCAGCTTCCTCAAGAATTCTGAATGCTCTAACTTTATGGACTTCATGAAGTTTGCGGCCCAAAAAGACGCTAGTATCGATACACTAAACATCCTGTTTATAGAATCTGATAAAAGAGAGTCAACGCTCAGACAGTATGATTCAGCAGTGAAGAAATTGGCCATCTTTCTAAAAGAAACTGATGCCCAACAGATGACTACGAATGTGGCGATTTCATTCTTTAGAACTATTCAAGAAAGGCCTAGCTGCTAGTACCATTACTACAATCAATTCTGCCTTAAGGAAGATTTTTCAACTTGGCTTTAGTATTGATTTGTTGGATTCATACTTCTCTTCAATCCCGCGAGCATGTGCCCCCCTGAGACCAGTAGACCTCCCTCATACAGTCTCCTTGTTCTTAAATGATGTACTTAAATTGTCCTCAGACACTGATAATGATTCATGCTCATATACAAACCTTCTCAGGAAAACTTTATTTTTATTGAGCCTGGCGTCAGGCGCCAGAATATCTGAACTCTCGGCTCTAGAGACCCTAACCACGTCGAATTCCTCCCGTCGGGTGAAGTGCTACTATCCCCAGATCGGAAATTCTTGGCCAAGAATGAAGACCCACAAAACAGGTGGGCTCCATGGAAAATTGTTCCTCTTACACAAGATACATCTTTGTGTCCTGTCGTCACCCTCAAATCCTATCTGGCCAGGACTTCCAATAAGTCTTCAGGTCCCCTTTTTATTAGAGAGAAAGGCGGTACAATTTCCCTGAAAGGTATTAGACGACAAATCCTCTATTTTATTAAGCAAGCCAACCGGAATTCAGTTCCGCACGTTCATGATATCCGAGCAGTGGCTACCTCGATTAACTATTTTCACAATATGAACTTCGAGGACCTGAAGAAATATACGGGTTGGAAATCTCCGGCAGTATTTAAACGCCAATATCTCAAGAACCTAGAGGCCCTTAAATTCTCAGCATTGGCCGCAAGGAGCATAGTCTCCCCCGAATGACCGAGTCCTAAAACTCTGTTCTATTCCTCGTTCTGCTTAGCCCTTTATCCCTTGATACCCACTCCTTCCTGCCTGCCTTGCTCGTATCCCTTACCAATCTTCCTTCCCAGTGCTGGACCGGTTTGCTTGCCATTCCGTCGCCGGACTTGTATATAGCATTGGGACCCACCTTTTGTATTCCTTACCTGTTTTGTACATACATCTAGGTATATATCACATTGCTTCAGATACCATTCCATTGTATTATTACTAGTTATTAAGTCCTAATTTAAGTCTTAATTTTAAGAATTCAACTAAGTGTCCGTTTCTTTTACGGCTCATTAAAATTATTCTTTAGTGAACTTTTAAGTTTCATTATTCCTTTATGCATTTTTGTCTGTTATCTTTCAAGCTTGTATGGCAATTCTCTGATACTATTTCACCGGCAGACACAGGTCAAACTCAGAAAAGGGATTTTGACGAAGGAAAAATCTATTTCTGGGGGAAGACCTGTGTCGCCCGGTGAACCCGACCCTCTTTCTTCTCCTGATCCCTACCCTGTAGCCAGTCCAAGCATGGGTATCTATTCCAGGAATGAAGATGCCGGGCGTGGGTAGTAGCAGTAGCGAGCGGAAGGTGGAAGGGGTAGTCTTTGTAACAGCTCTTGCCGTGGGAGGGACTTTGAAAGGAATCATCTAATTGGCAGAAGTCCTGTGGTAGTGGCTTCCACTCGCCCCAGTGCTTATACCGACGCCCTTGGGTGATTGAGCTGAAGGTAGTAACTTCAGCATTCCATTCTAGCTTTTTCTCTGGTATATTTAGAATCTATTTATACTTAGAAATGCGAACTACAGGATCATTTCACCGGGCGATAGAGGTCTTCCCCCAGAAATAGATTTTTCCTTCGTCAAAATCCCTTTTTTGTGCTTTTTTTTTTTTTTTTTTTTTTTTTTTTTTTTTTTTCTCTCCCTCTCCTCTCTCTCTCCTCGTCTCTCTCTGTCTCTCTCTCTCTCTTCCCCAGGGTGTAGACTTGTACTTCCAATCAAACCTGTGAAGAATGTTCTGGTTTGTCTGCCAGTATCTTGGAATGTTAACACACTGCCCCTAACTCTACTACCTCTGTTCTTTTCAGACATATTTGTGCTTCTTTCATTGGATATATTCTTGCTTGCTCTCCCTTACTTCATGGTGCTTCTTTCATTGGATATATTCTTGCTTGCTCTCCCTTACTTCATGATCTAGAGAGAAATGTTCTCATCATCTCTCCTCCAGAATGAGGCAATGAGGAAGCTTGATGATCCATGCACCGAGGACACCTGTGGAAGACTTGGCCTACCCTCAGCATTTTTAGTAGCTCATCTTTACCTATTGTTCTCGGACAATCTGGCATAGGGTAAGAAGTTGTCGCTAGCCCCTTCCTTTCTTATGTCTGCTGCTGCCTTTAAATACTTCACCTAATATGGAAGAGCAGGATTATCCTGTTGTGGTAGTCATTCCAGCAAATGATCGTCTGGTTGTTTTATTGTCTTCTTTCATTCCAGTTTCAGCATTCCTTCCTGTTTTGAAGACTGGGAAGACCTTGGGAGTGGAAAGGGATGAAGCATCCTGCTGTTGGCCAAGTATCTTTACATGCTCATCAATTTCAGCTGTGGTGAGAGCCTTCTCGGTGATCTTCCAAATAAGTTCAGTAAGGTTATGTTGGCAGTTCCACTCTCATCTGTGACAAAGAGCTTGGCTTTTGCAGGTGGTCATGTGTTGTCCTTAAAGAAGCTCACACCTCATGAACAGAAGAACCACTTACACTCACTGCAGTAGCAGCTGAGACGTTGTTGGCAGAGTATTGGGATTCTTTTTCTCAACTCGTCCTGAATGTACGATGTCAGAGTGGGTATAATGTTGTAACAGACAAAAGAAATCTCTTGTCAGGCGTTCCGTGGAGCTCTCCTCTTCCATAAATGCTTCTATCCTCAGATGCATCAAAGGATGGTTGGTTGGGTAAGGTCATTTTAGGTGTATGGCTGAAGGACACACATCAACAATCTGTAGATGCAGGCAGCTTGGCTGGCATTGCCAGCATTTGAAGAAGCAGTTGATAGGTTACTCAGTAGTGCTGATACGTGACAACACAATAAATAGAGTGACCTTATTTAGAACGCAACATCAGTTGGCACTGCAGATGAATGATTGGACAGTTTACCAAGCCAGTGAGTTATCAGCAGGAAGAGTACCCTGATGGATCAACACAGTCATCAGGGTCAGGTTGTAGAGATGGAGTGGTCTCTTCACCCTCAAGTAGCAGAGGGGCTGTTCAAGCTCTGGGGTTCACTGATGTTGATCTTTTCACAACCAGGTTGAATGGATGCCCTAGGGGTGTTAGAAGGCATCCTCACAACTGGAACTGAGGAACAGATGACTAGAAGATTTCCATTCAGCCTGACTTATGATTAAGGCAGAGATATTGTTGTATTTCTATCCTGTCTGTGGATTGGTCACATGAATACGTTACACATGAATATTTAATGGTAACCTACATGACTCAGTCCTTGTATGCAGAGAATGCAGATTAATTGATACTATAACACTTATTTGAATTTTCAAACTTCAATAGAGAATGTTAGCTTTGGGAACAGACCAGTAAAGGATAATATGTCAGAATCTTCATAATTATATGTGTTCAATCAAAATTATTTTAGGAACTGCAATTTGTTAAGTAGAGTCTAAGATTAATATCAAAGACCAACATTTTAGACCAGTCCTATGAGTGTCAAGTGTTTATACTCATCAGTTTTGTATATGAGACTTACCTAGCAATTATATAGCTATCGTTTCCAACGTTTGGCAGCCTAATTCAAATTTTGCGGGTTGCGCTTCAGTTGTTCAGTGTAGACGTAACAGTGCCGTCCCCCAACGGCAAGGCTAGGAACAACTTAGCAAAGCACTGCATTCTGTTGCCTGCCATGCTTGACTAAACATCGAGTACTTACAGCAGCTTGTTCTTATTTTCCAGTTACATTACCAGATTTCGGTAGTGTTACACAACCACCAGAATGCATTCGTAACCTTCGAGAGGATGAGTCTTGTCCTTCATTTGTTTTATTCAGATTATCATCAAGCCGGATATTTGTATTCTCCGGCAATAGTCCTTCAATGTAACTCCATTCAATTAGGCCTAATACTATTGTATATAAGTTTTACTTAATGGGCTTATGCTATGCGCAAGTCGTTGATTAATAATTGCCCTAAGTAATCATGATTTTATACATCATTTGGGCCAAGCTTTTGTTTAGATTTGTTTATCGGCCATTGGTCATTAGCCTGACACTGGTAATAATCACCTTAAATAATTCTTGAATGTTATTCCATTCTTGTATCTTAGAACCTTTGCATTTATTATTTACTTTCCTATAGTGGTAGCCGTGTTTACAAACAGACTACTGTTGGTACTTTTGATTCACATAACGAATAGCTGCATGTTATGAAGTACCCTCTCTCTCTGTTTCTGTCTCTCTCAGTTGAACTGCGAAGGTATTCTCTGAACTCTATATTCATATTTCTTAAGTTGGGTGGAGGGTAAGTCGTGGAAACACAGAGTAGCAAAATATACTTATATTCTCAAAGTTACATCTTGAGATAGCTTGCAGAGAAGGCTTTGAGTGTCTGTGCGAGACAATAGGAGAAGAGGAAGTGAAGTGTTACAAATTCTTATACAAATCCATAGGCAAGCAAACCTAATCAAAGATACAGGTGTACGAATGAACATAACTTACCTAGGCTAAGCCACATCAACCCATGAGAAGAAGTAGGTTTCCCACAGAATGAGGTTGTTGATGTTGTCATCCATTATGCCTACTCACGCATCCTGGGCTGTGGTTTTTGGCAGACTTTCCTGTATCACCCCTGACCTGGTTACTTGATATTTTCTATTTTTAAGTGATGTTCTCATATTACTTTTTATTATGTAATTATTCATTACATTACCGCTCGGTCACAATAATGCGAGTGTTATTTCAGATACAAATAACACAAAGTTATGGTAAACATATAACTAATCAAAACATGATTATAAAGGTATATATGCTAAGAAAAATTATATGGATATATATATATATATATATATATATATATATATATATAACTTGTATTAATATATATCTATATATATGTATAACTGAATCACGAAAGTTAGTAACGTGATAAATCCTTAAATAATCGCACCCATTGTTTATGCTCGTTTGGGAAGGTTACTCATCTTCCAGGTGTGTCGGATTCTAGGTACTAATCTCTTTATAATCCCTATCTGTCAGTTATACGAATCTTCTTGTTTTGTCTTTTGTCTCATGTATGTCAGTTCTGCTTAGTAAAGGACATGGAAACATCGAAAGGTCTCACAGTTACTCCTTCGTTTATTTTTCCTTCGTGGCATATATCTTTATATATATATATTTATAATACATATATATTATATATTATATATATAGATTATATATACATATATATATACTTATATATATTATATATATATGTAAAAATCATATTGATATGAATTGATTTTAAATCCCAAGGGTTATATATGTGCTATATTGATATATAAATGCAAGACATGAAGATGACATATTCTGCAAAAATACTGATGTGTTTCTGATAGTTACATGACACACAAAGATTATATGTATGGATATAGTATTTTAAGGATATATATTGATAAAAGTAATGGTACCAAAATGTGATAAGTTTATAAGATAATAGGTATCACGTCATAGATAATATACTATAGGTAACCTACTATAAATAACATACTATAGGCCTATATGTCTAGATATATATTGATTCAAATAAATGTGATTAAAGATTGTGCACTTTATATATTCCTGGTGCGTACACACAGAGATATATTGATTCATTGTTTAAATTCTATATGCTTCAAATAGGTGTGCGCTGATAGATTCTATAGATAAGTGTGCACTGATTGGTTAATGATACATATTCTTTAGATAAGTGTGCACTGATTGATTAATATACAGATAATTTTACATATGGAATGCATTGTCAATGAGGTTCTCTACTTCACGATTAGCCAATGTCCTGATCAACTTTTCACGCCTTCACAATTCCAAACCAATCACCTAGCGTCAAATGAAATGGCCAGTTTCAAATACCACGTAGATCAAATGCCTTGAGGGCATAGGGGAGATTGTCTGGGCGGTCTCTGACATTCTGTTGATGAGCCATTCTTGTTCTCCTCCTCCTACGCCAAATGAATACATTCACACCAGCCATGATTGACACCATAGCCAAAACTGTGGCTAAAAGTACATAGTGACAAAGATCCTCACTGACGTCATAAGCGGGGTGAGCTGGGTCCATGATAGCTAAACGCATCAGCTGCTGGGCTACCTTCCTGTTGTAGGGGAGAGGGAGAGCTGGGATATTTGTGGTACTCAAGGGGAAATTCGTGAAGTAGGCTCTCTCTTGAATTATGGTGCTTATTCCGTGGACGGTGTAGTTGGTCATTGCGCTACTGCAGCCGTCAGCGGCGATGAATAGATGGGAAGTTGTAGCTGATCCATCCGGACAGTCAACGCTAAATCCCTCTAGGGTGAATCTCAGCCAGGTTCCGTTGTTCAAAATGTGAGCGAACTTATACGCGTCAAACGGGTAAAGATGAGCCAAGCAGTGTTCACGTGTGTGGAGCAAAGTTCCATTAAAGACTAGGTCTAACTCACATGAACCCTCGGATACATTGTGGAATTCAAAGGAGTCAGTCATACAAACCTTATTACCCATGGCTGTGTAACAGTTTGCAAATGAGACCAGGTCTCTGATGACCATAAAAGTTTCCTTATTAGGGATATAATGGATTAAAACCTTTCTCTAGAGAAGATTGTCATGCAGCTCAGGTGAGATATAACTGTTGAGGACTCACTCATGCAGTGTTCAAATATAGCATGAGGTGTAAAGCCCTTAGTCCTATTGTTGCAGCTGGGACGCTTTCTCCTGAACCAAATATGATAGTAACCTTGCTTGCCATCTTATCAATAGTTGTTAGAAAATCCTGCTGTTGAATTTTGGGAGCATGAAGGTATACACTGGTGTATAGGAGCACACCATATATGAAGGTGGTAGTTGTCTGTTTTGGACTGTCGCTTATGGGCTTTCAACTCAGACACAGAAGTCACTAGTACCCTAAGAGATGAGAGTTCTTTTTTCCATGGAAGGATCCCCTGACAAGTCTCTCTAGGAGGGCCTTACACCTTTTTGTTTCCAATGTCTGGCAACAGTACTTGCGAGTAAGGTTCACACAAAAAGCAGGAATGTTGAGAAGTTTTTTCCTCCATTAAAAAGCTTATACTAGTTTGCTTGGTTGAACATAATCTGGCTGCCCTAACCTACCATACTCCTTCAATGTGGTAACAGTAGGTAAGATCCATTCCAAGTAATGAAAATGTTCATAAAATTATTTATTTGGACACTTACCTACTGTTAAAGTGGAAACTCACCCAGCCTCCCCATAACGTAGTGGGTGGTCATGAAGAACTCTGACAAAAAGATAAACATTCCAACACCATCTCTTGGGAAACAGGTGATTACAGAGACAATCCTTGCATGTTAGCCAAGCATCATTTTGTTTTATTTTGAATGCCAATCGCACCTAACGTTGCAAAGGTATTTTGTACGTAAAGTGTTATTAACATGTTCCTTTTTTTTTCCTTCGTGTGTTTGTGTGTGTGTGCTGAGAGAATTGAGGAATGAAGGTTGCCTTAAGAATTCCATGTTCTCGCCCATCTTTACCAATTTTGATTGTTTGTCATTGCATTATTTTAGGATGTAAAAGAAGATGACCTAGAATCCTATTTTAAACACTTTGGACGGGTCACTTGTGTCAACATTATGTACGATAAGACCAGTGGAAGACATCGAGGCTTTGCGTTTGTGGATTTCAATGACTATGATCCAGTAGATAAAGTCTTGTGTAAGTGATATTGAATTTTTTTCATAGATTAATAGATTATTAAAGAAATATTGATATTTTGTCTTACAATTTGATAAGCTTAATCATTTTATATATATTGCATGATTAGATGTATTTTTTATGTGCAAAATCCCACAAGCTTTTTAAAAATTATTTTTACACATGCAACTTACCAAGTAATTACCTGTAGTTGAAGCTCACTACTGCAGCAGTCTAATCTAACAAATTTCGTGATGGAGCCACCATCGCTAGTGTAGATGTTAGGACCCGCCCACTTTCGGGACCGATAAGTACAAAAGTGCAGAGGGAACCAAATAGTTTTCAGCCGGCTTCCGAATAACATCAGTGGTTTTGGTGGTCGATTTTTTTGTCATCGTTTGTGTTATTGGTGACGTACTTGCATATTTTGTGATTTGTTATTTAGATATCATCATTATGTCAGGTTCTAGCACCTTGAGTATTAGGCATTGCTCTCAGGGATAACGAAATTGTTTTATGATTCGCATACCAAGTGTAGCAAATGTAGGGGTCAGATTTGTTCTGAGGGCCTATCGTGTCCAGAGTGTACAGATTGGGATGAAACTAAATGGAAAACCTTAAATTCTCATTTAGATAAGTTAGCAAGGGATAGGAAAAGGAAGGCGGCTCTTAGAGCAGAAAGTAAGGCTATCTTAGCGAGTTCATTTCCTTCTGCTCAACTTCCTATATTGTCCCCAATAATTAGCCCTCCTACTCCTTTACCAGTCTCCCCTTCTCAAGGCTCCTGCATTTCCAAGCCCGACACCATTGCCAGCCTCAATAGTAAGTTTGAGAACAAATTTGATTTTCTTGCTAAGCCTATAGTAGATTTTGGTTCGTCTTTCAGATCGTTTGTGGAGAGAGAGCCACTCAAAAGTGTGGTTATTAGTGATAGTGTTGTGTTATCTGAGGAGGTGGCTGTTCGGCCCACCGGTTCTCCTAGACGAAGGTCACTGTCCTGCTCCCCCGCACCGGGGAGAAGACATACCGGGAGTCCAAGGGAGGCCAGAGGGGTTTGCCCCAGACAGTTGCCCCCTCTGTTGCACCTGTTGGAAGTTCACAGGGAGCAACAGAGTGCCATTGGAAAAGTGTGTCTTTCAGTACTTCATGTCTGTCAGTGGATTCGTCAGTGGTGTTGCCAGAAATGACGTAGACAGTGCAGATTGTCAGCCTCTACGCCGCTAAAGATACATTCCTCGATCTCTGACAGCTCTCCGCTTCCTGTAGAGAAATACAGAGAGGCAGGTATTGACCTTCAACTGTCTTTTAGCTTCCAGGTTTCGCCTTGTCGTCAGTTTTTGGCTACCAGGCATTCACTATTGTTTAAGCGCCCATCACATAAAAAATTCGTATTGACTGCTGACGTATGTCGCTCAGCTTCTCTGTGTCCAGTAGCGCCCGTATCCGACCAGGTAGCGCCCTGGCTGACCAAGTAGCTCCCGCACCTGAGAGCCCGACTCCCCTCCCTGGCAGGTCGACGCACTACACTTCCCGCTCAGCGGCCGGTAACGGCCCGTTTGGCGCCCACTCTTGGAAGCTTGACAGCCTCGTCTGTTGACTTGGCGTCCTCCTCGGCTTGCTCGGTGCCTGGATTTACGCCTAATATGGCTACAATATCAGTTCCAGACTTTACTCCTGATTCTACTTTGACTTATGTAGATGAGCCTTTGGCTCCTCTCAAACGTAAGCTGGATGAGCTTATGAGTTTTTCTTGAAAAAGGAAGCTTCTTCAGGCAATAAGGAGAAGGTGTTCTCTCCTATATCGTCGGAGGACGAAGCTGTAGAGCAAGAGACCCAACCTCATTCTACTTACGCTTCTCTATTGGCGTTCTTCTTAGAGAATTACTCAGATTTCTTCTCTCAAGGGAAGACAGTGGCTCCAGCCTCCACTTTTCACATGAGGAAAGCACCAGTAGAAGAACTTCCTCAGATGGTTTTGTCCTCCACGTCTAAGATAGCATTACAAGAGGTGGAAGATCTTGGCAAGGCTATGCTCGCGTTTCCTCCGTTGAAGCTTATTAAGAAACGCTATAGGTATTATGTAACAGGTGAGACTCCTTCCTTGGGAGTATCTACCTCCTCCCAGGGAGATTTCTCAGCCTTAGTAGACTCAGCCAGACGTTCAGTGTTCAGAGCGGCCAAGGTATTTTTTCACTTCGCCGGAGATAGAGCATCTGGTGAAGAACATTTTCAAGATTTTGGAGGTGTTTGGTTTCTTAGACTGGACGATGGGCACTTTGGCAACAAAGATAGAAAGCTGTTCTTCATTGCAAGAAGACCTGTCAGCCGATTGGTTGGGAGTGCTTTCATGTGTAGACAAGGCAGTAAGGCTACTTCCAGCGAAGTAGCTTCTCTTTTCGCTATGGGCCTTCTGAAGAAGAGCGAGCTTTGGTGCTCTTTTACCTCTAAGGGAGTGACGTCCATGCAGAAGTCTGCACTGTTAATCTCTCCTCTGGACAAAATGTATCTTTTTCTGCAGTCAGCGGTAAAAGACATTCTGATAGATCTTCAGAGTAAGCCCACGACAGAGTTGTTGACCAGTCAGTAAAGAAACAGAAGGAGCTGGTATCCCCGGCTTACAAGCCAATCTCTTCTTCAGCCTTGCCCCTTTCGTGGAGGTAGATCCAGTCATTGGTCTAGGCCTAGATCAAACTTGCGGCCAGGCTACAGATCAGTTAGGAAGACCAATATTAAAACTTCCAGCAAGCAATGAGTGGTGCATCTCCCATGTTCATGTAGGAGCAAGGCTCCGTTATTTCTGGAGGGAATGGAGCAACAGAGGTGCGGATCCTTGGGTGGTTCAGGTGTTAAGGGAAGGTTATTTCATCACTCCTACAAAAGCCACAGTTATCCAGTTTTCCAGTAGCATTAACAATGTACTCGGCAGGATCCGAGAGGCGTTTAGCCCTCTCTCAAGAGGTTCAGTCTCTTATGCACAAAAGAGCAGTAGAATTAGTAGTAGATCACAACTCAGAGGGTTTCTACCACCAACCTTTTGTAGTCCCCAAATCATCGGAGGGGCTGGAGGCCTGTCCTAGATGTCAACGCTCTGAATTGTAAAAACAGAGTTTCAAATGGAAACAAATGTTTATATCCTAGCTTCTCTTCATCCAGAGGATTGGATGGTGACTCTGGATATGGAAGATGCATACTTCCATATCCCCATAGCTACTCCCAGAGTCAAGGAAACTTCTCCGCTTCGTGTTCAAAGACAAGGTATATCAATTCAGAGCCCTATGTTTTGGTCTGATGACAGCGCCCCAAGTTTTCACAAGGGCCTTGGCCCCTCTAGCGAAGTGGCTACATTTGATGGTGATAAACACCTCTTTTACCTAGATGACTGGCTCTGCACTCTCCCTCAAAGGAACAGTGCACAGGGGACTTGAAGAAACTTTTTGCTCTGACTCAGAACCTGGGAATACTAATAAATGCCCAAAAATCCCAGATGGTTCTGTCTCAGAGAATTCAATATTTGGGCATGATTCTGGACTCTCGGACTTTTCGGGCTTTTTCTATCACCAAAAAGAGTGGAATCTTGCCTACACCCGGTATAAGAATTCATGAATCGGAGGTCCTGCTCAGCTCTTCAGTAGATAAGCCTTCTAGGAACTCTATCGTCAGTGGAACCATTTGTTAAGTTAGGCAGACTACACATGCGCCCTCTGCAATTTTATTTGAAGGTTCTCTGGTCCAGAAAGACGCAGGAAGACTCGTTCGTTTTCCCGATCTCAGAGGAGAAAAAGTTGGATCTCCAATGACGGTTGTCTGAGGAAAGCCACTCCGACTGAAGAACCAAGACCTGAAATTGTACTCCGACGCATCAGACCTAGTATGGGGAGCCATCCTGGAGTTGCAAAAGACATCGGATATCTGGTCGGTGGAACAAAGAGCCCTACACATCAACGTGAAGCAATCTTCCTCGGTCTGCAACACTTTGCTCGACAGGTTTCGGGAAAGATAGTAGAGTAACAATTCTTACTTGCTTTGTTCAGGCAGAATGAACGTCATGGCAGATGAACTAAGCAGACGGAACCAAGTGCTCTCAGCAGAGTAGAAACTATAGCTCCAGGTGTGCAAGGATCTGTGGAGTCTTTGGGCACAACCGACTATAGATCTCTTTGCGACAGCAAAGAATCATCATCTGCATTTCTGTTCACCAGTGCCGGAGCCCTGTGCTTGGGCGACAGATGCCATGCTGCAAGATTGGTTGGGGCTGGACCTATACACGTTCCCACTGTTCGCAATGTTTTGAGAGGTGATTAACAAGTTTATTAGTCATCAAAATGTCTCCATGACTCTTGTAGCTCCATTCTGGCCAAGGAAAGAGTGGTTTCCAGACCTCCTTCGTCTAATAGTAAACTTTCCAAGACTTCTTCCTCAGAAGAAGTCGCTACTCAAACAGCCTCACTTGTACAGGTTCCATCAGGGATTGTTCACGCTGTCTTTGACAGGATTTCAACTGTCAAGCGACTGGTTAGAGCGAAAGGCTTTTCAAGACAAGCTGCAGAAGCCATTGCTAGATGTCGCAGATCTTCTACTTCCAAGCTCTACCAGTTGAAGTGGTCAGTTTTTCGAAACTGGTGTAGAAGACATAATGTCTCTTCTTCTCAAACCACTATCGCACAGATAGCGGATTTTCTGCTATTTTTGAGGTCCTCTAGGAAGTTTGCATCCAGTACTATTAAATGGTACAGAGCTATGCTAAACTCTGGGTTCAAACATAGAGGCATAGATGTAGGACACAACAATGACATTAGCAATCTTATTAGATCCATGGACACTTCCAAGACAGTTAAGTCGGGAGCAATTTCTTGGAATTTGGACATAGTTCTAAAGTGGCTGTCGGTGGACTCCTATGAACCCCTCTGCTTGGTGTCACTAAAGAACCTCACAAAAAAGACCCTTTTTCTGACAGCTCTGGTGACAGCCAGAAGGGTCAGCGAATTACAAGCTATAGACAAGAGAGTAGGGTTCTCTCAAGATGACGCAGTCTGCTCTCTATCCTTGGGTTTTCTGGCAAAGAACGAGGATGTGAACAAACCTTGGCCACGTTCTTTGAAGATTAAGAATTTTATGGATATCATAGGACCAGAGGAGGAGGAGTGTCTTCTTTGTCCAGTAAGAGCATTACACCATTATTTGAATAGGACAGACAAGATTAAAGGACCTGCAAGTAATCTATGGTGTTCAGTGAAGTCTCGTGTCGACCGACGTCTTAGAATGCCATTTCCTTTTTCCTAAGGAACTTGATAATGGAGGAACTCTCAAATCCAGGAAAAAGTGTTACCCTCCATTAAAGCTAAGGCTCATGAAGTGAGAGCTGTGGCAACGTCTCTAGCTTTTAGGCATAATATGTCCTTCGAAGCTATTATAAACTCTACAATTTGGAAATGTAGGTCAGTTTTTTCTATGCATTATCTGAGAGACGTAGAAACGGTTCATGAGAATTGCTCCACATTGGGTCCGTTGTAGGTGGCTGGCATGTACCTGTTACCCGGAGTACTCACCAGTCTTATGGTAGGGTATCACTGGTTGTTTTTTACGCTGTAGGTGTTCGTTGTGTTTTATCTGGTTTAAGCCCAGGGCAAGGGCATCAATAAATAACTTCCTCCAGTCATTGGTGAATGTCCATGACTGAGAAGTTATTACCCTCCAAAGTAGGGGCGATCATTGGCTGAACTGCCGCGCCTCCTACAGGTCAAGAGAGCGACGACCAGAGACAGTATTCATATGCAAAGCTCTTACCAGGTAAGGTACAATAAGTATTTGATAAATACTTGCAGTATTTCTATATTGAGTCATTAATATACATATAATGTCTTTGATGTAGAGCATGTCCATGATTCCCACCACCATAAAAGTGGAATCAGCTACAGGTAATTACTTGGTAAGTTTCATGTGTAAAAATGACATTTTTATAATAAAATTAGATTTTACACATACTTACCAAGTAATTACCTGATTAAAGCCCTTCCCTCCACCCCACAGATGGACATGGCAGGCCAAACAAATTGGTTCTCTCTGTACTTTTGTACCTATCGTTCTCGAAAGTGGGCGGGTTCTAACACCTACACTAGCGATGATGGCTCCATCACAAAATTTGTAAGATTTGACTGTCGCAGTAGTGAGCTTTCAGCGACAGGTAATTACTTGGTAAGTATGTGTAAAATCTAATTTTATTATAAAAATGTCATTTTGTATTTAGTATTAATTTGTATGTGTAGTGACAACATACCTTGAAAAAGATTTACCACAGAAATTCTTGTACTATTGTCCCAATTAATGGATTATATGGAAAGTGTTAAATGGTGTTCATTGAGTTTAAGATATATGATGAATATAAAGAGAATTTAATGTTGACAACTTGAATAGGTTATAGAATCATTGCCAATAGGTTGTCTTGAACTTATTTTCCCTTATTTTCATTGTTTTAGAAATTTTTTTATTACAAAAAAAATTGTTTCACATACAGAAGAGCTTCTGAAGAATTTTATTATTTTTTTCAGTGACTCGTAATCACTCTATCAAAGGAAGGCCAATTGATGTTAAGAAAGCCATAAGTAAGTCTGACATTAGTAAGATAAAAAGTTTCATGACTGGTGTTGTAGGTGGGCCAGAGGCCAGTTTTCTTGCAAGTCTAGGAGGATCTGGCTCTAATGCTGGCTCACCTCCTGCAAATACTCCTCTTCCTCCTCCAATAGGCACCCTGCCTATTGCTGGACCCTCTGGCACTACTGTGGTGAATGGTGCCACTGGGGGACGTGGATCTAGTCATGGTAGTGGGTCTTCTACCAATAATACCCCAACTAGTAATGCAGGTCATGCGGCTGTAACTACAGGCATAGTGCCAACCGTCCCTCCTTTAGCGCATCCATTTTTCACTCGCCTTCCATTGGCTGGTCTTCCAGGTTTTTCTGCTCAGCTGAGATCAGGATGGCAGTACAGTATATCAGGAAATGCTGAGGTTCTCAGAAACACAGCAGGTAAGAAGTTAATTAGATTTTTGGTAATATCATAATAATAATATGCTGGAAACACCTTTTTTCAAATATGCTGTATTGAATATAATGGCAGAATTTATTTTATAAAGAATTATCTCAATTCTTCTAATTACTTGCTGCCCTGGCACACGGATATTTCTAAGCAGCTGTCTGATGTTCATCATGTTTTCAGTCATCAACAAAATTTCAGGTTGGTATTATCAAAGATGACGGGTCAGGGACAGGCTAAGAGTCAACAACGGGTATTCAGGGGGGTCTTGAAGGTTGGGAACAGCCAATCAGAAGCTGCCTTCTGATGATATCACATGTGATGCCACAAGCAGGGCCCAATGATAAATAGGGTACCAGACTCCTTAAGTCACCTAATTGCAATAAATAGAGTGAAATCCCACCGAAGTAGCTCATTGCACACAGTGATCTCATCCTGATGATGGCCAAAACGAGGTTGCGAAAACATGTAGACATCCTTTAGAAACCTGAAAGAAACACAAGAAATACGGATTGACCCCTGATGACTACAGCTGTTCCCAACCTTCAAGACACACCTGAATACCCATTGCTGTCTCTTAGCTTGTCCCTGACCTGCCAGCCCAAAATTCCATTGAGGACTGAAAGCATGATGAACTTCAGACAGCTGCTTGGAAATATTAGTGTGCCAGAAAAGCAAGTCATCAGAAGAATTGAGAGAATTCTGTATAAAATAGATACTGTAGATTCTGTCATTAAATTCAATTAAAATAATAATAGTCATATGTATGATTATTATTATTCTTCATTTCAGCTCAGTGCCATATACATACATGAAATATACAGTACACAATACATTGTACACAATCTAGATATATGAGAAAAAATTATAATCGGGTGTATCTGCACAGTTGCAGAAGCAGTCGAGAAAATACTGCAGTAGTACCTCAGACTTCGAGCTTAATCTGTTCCAGAAGGCTGTTTGAAATACAATTTGCTTGAAATATGAAACAAGTATCTCCATAAGAAATAAACTGAATCAAGATAGTTCCTTCTAGCCAACCCAAAAAGTCCCTGTTTTTCATATTTTTTCTATTATTAACATGTTCAAAAGTCAACTTAAGAGTTTAAAGTAGCGAGACAGTACATTATATGAAGTAAAATTTTCAAAAGAAATTTGTTTCCGTGTACGATTTACAAACTGTTTGGTGAAGATGGCACGTGTCCGGTTGGCGATGGAGGGAGAGTCCGGAACCCTTTGAGGAAACCAAAATAGTTGCAGTAGGCAAAGGTTGATAAAAAAATCAGTTTTATTCACATTGTACAAGGATAATCAAAGGAATCGATAGTGTTACTGTTCAACTGTGTCAGAGAGAGAGAGGAGAGAGGAGAAGAGAGAGAGAGAGAGAAGAGAGAGACGAGAGAGAGAGAGAGAGAGAGAGAGAGAGAGAGAGTAATCAGTATGTATGATTGTTGACATGTTTACACTTGGATCTTAACCCTTTAACGCCGAAGGGGTGTATAATAAAAATCGTCTCCCGTATGCCGGCGGGGTTTGGGAGTGAGCGCCGAAGCGGAAAAAATGTTTTTTTCAAAAAATCACAGCACGCTTAGTTTTCAAGATTAAGAGTTCATTTTTGGCTCCTTTTTCTGTCATTGCCTGAAGTTTAGTATGCAACCATCAGAAATGAAAAAAAATATCATTATCATATATATATAAATAATGGGATATATGATAGCGTGAAAACAAAATTTCATATATAATTGTATTCAAATCGCGCTGTGAGCAAAACGGTTAAAGCTAACGAGTTAATTTTTTATCATTGTATTGTACACTAAATTGCTATCATTTTGGTATATAACACATTGTAAAATGATCAAGGCAACACAGAGAAAATATTATCACAAAATGATGCATGAATTCGTAACTCGTGGATGTAAAAAAAAAAAAAAACTTTTCAAAAATTCACCATAAATCAAAATATTGTGCTCGAGACTTTCCGTTTGTTGCAAAATGAAGGTAATTGATTGAATATTACTAGAATGTAAGGGTTTTAGCTTACAATTGCAGTTTTCGACCATTTCGGTCGAGTTAAAGTGGACGAAGGACGACTTTTTTCTATTTATCGTTATTTATATGAAAATATTTCAAAACTGATAAAAGCTACAACCATAGGTTGTTTTTTGTTGTGTTCTCCATAAAATTGCGCACATTTTCATATATAAAACTTTATGTAACATGTAATTTAAAATGGTGCAAACATTACGACAGACGGACAAAAAAATTTATGATTTTTTCCAAAGAGTTACCACGCGGACGTAAGGAAAAAGTTTAATTCATAAATTCACCATAAATCGAAATATTGTGTTAGAGACTTCCAATTTGTTGCAAAATAAAGGTAAATGATTGAACATTACTAGAATGTAAGAGTTTTAGCTTACAATTGCGTTTTTTTACCATTTCGGTCGAGTCAAAGTTGACCGAAGGTTGGAATTTTGGCACTTATCGTTATTTATATGAAAATATTTCAAAATTGATAAAAGCTACAACAATGGGTTGTTATTGGTTGTATTCTACATGAAATTGCACACATTTTCATTTATAAAACTTTGTGTAACAGCTAATTTAAAATGGTGCAAACATTACGACAATCAGACGAAAAAATTTCTGATTTTTTTCGGAAGAGTTACCTTGCGGACGTAAGGAAAATGGTTTTTTTTATATATAAATTCACCATAAATCGAAATATTGTGCTAGAGACTTCCAATTTGTTACAATAAAGGTAAATGATTGAATGTTACTAGAATATAAGTTTTAGCTAACAATTGCTTTTTTTGACCATTTCAGTTGAGTCAAAGTTGACCGAAGGTTGATATTTTGGCACTTATCGTTATTTATGTGAAAATATTTCAAAACTGATAAAAGCTACAACCATGAGTTGTTTTTCGCTGTATACTAAATGAAATTGCGCACATTTTCATTTATAATACTCCATATAACGACTAATATAGAATGGTGCAAAAATTATGTCAAAGTGACGAAATAATTTCTGAGATTTGTCGCTGACACTTTTTAGTGCGATAATAAAAGAAATTCTCGCTTGCGTAACAAATGTAAACAAAACAACGCCATGATCCGTGAGCTCCCAGCATCCCCCAAGGCGCGTGATTCAAAAGTTTTCGCCTAGTAGGCCTATTACTATTTTTCCGCGAATTTTTAAAAAAACTTTTTTTATATCGACGTACCTTACGTCCAATCAGCACCCAACAGACAATTTATATTGACGTTTAATACGTCCAATCGGTGTTAAAGGGTTAAGTGCATGAAAGAGATTACGTAATTATGCCACAATACATCAACTTACTGTTGGCAAATGGCAGAATTTAAAATAGACATGAGGGTTTTGCAAACAAATAAGTAATAAATATAGAATGCAAGAAAAGGAAAGAGATTAAATAACTTCACAGGAAAGCCATTTAACCGGAGAAGTGTGTCACTATCATTTTACACTAGTCCATTGTTGCGGCTATCTTGACAAAAATGCTACTCTTCAGAATCTAATACATAATTCTACCAATGGCTTTGAAATTACTTTGTGCATGTGTCAACAAAATATTTTTTCCCCTCTTTCTTTTGGTTATTTTGTTATAAGCCATCAAAGTTACTTTTATTGCGCGACATGGCATTTTGACCGATGAATAAGTGGTGCGGTAGTACCTCTGGTAGCTGGTCGGTCAGTTGTCATTCATGGGGGGGGAGGGAGTTGGGTATCACGGGATTTGTTGTGCCCAGTAGAGGATAGCATATTTTTACTCCTTGTTACGTTGTGATGTTTTATCCTATTTTTGGCAAGTAACCATTTAAACTTACTGTTTATCGGAGAGTGTAATAATAATGAAGATTACTTTTTATAAATTCAACTTACCTGTCAGATATATACATAGCTATTGACTCCGTCTTCCCGACAGAAATTTGAATTTCGCGGCAGGCACTACAGGTAGGTCAGGTGATCTACCTGCCTGCCACTGGGTGGCAGGAATAGGAACCATTCCCGTTTTCTATCAGATTTTCTCTGTCGGCCATATTGTAAACATACGTTTGCGGTACCTCCTGACTTGATTTTCGTGTTTCATCGCCATCGATCTTCTGGGCTGTCTTTTGCAGGGAAGTACTGGGTCTTTGGCTCGGCATACGCTTTTATTAACTTTTTAATGAATTTGACTTCGAAAAAATTTAGAAGAATATATAACGTGTAACTACCGAAATTGTCGGTAGACACTCACATAGTTAGCAAGAAAGGGAAATATTAATATTTATTCATTAATACGTGTAATAAGTGTTAGAATTGATTGAGGAAATAAACCGACTTCCTACCTTAGGGAGTCAGTAAAGCACGTAACTAGATAAGTTTCTTTTAAAAGTTTTTTGGATACTCGTACTAACGAGCAGTTAGAGTATTAACAGTACCAGTAGTGTTGCATCCTCATCACCTTCTTACTTCGCAGAAACTTCAAATTCATAATTGCAATTTGAAGACAAGGATTGTGGCTCGAAATGCAAGCTATTAAAAGGTAAGAAGTGATTACTAGTGTTCCCCATTGCAGTGGAGGGTGCATCTGATCGGCTCTGTCTCGCTCTCAGGCCTAGACCTCTTTCAAGCTCACAAGCCCAGAGGAGAAGGAATGTCGAAAGCCGTAAAGAGGTTTCAGAGAATCCCCACCGGTCAGGCGTCCCCTCGGCAGGTTCTGTAGAGCGTCCCAGACTGCCAAGGATAGCCATTGGAAAGGCATCCTTTAAAAAGTGCGTCTCTTCTTCCGTTTCTTCATCTTACATCCGGTAAGACGAAGAATGTACATGTTTGGAGTTCGGACAATCTAGCGCGTTCTCTGAAAACTAAGAGAACACTGAGCAAGAGCAAGCCAGGAAGCCGCGTTCCAGCAAGCAAGCGCGAGCCACATTCCAACAGCCAGCAGCGAGCCTCGTTCCAACAGACTAGCGCAAGCCGCGTTCCTACAACCAAACGCGAGCCGCGTTCCAGCAACTGAGCGCGAGCCGCGTTCCAGCAAATTTTTCTTGCCGCAAGGCGCCTTCTAAGAGACGAAGTGCCAGCCTGGCGCAAATTGCGCCAGAAAAACAGACGGCTAGAGCAAGGAGCCTTATAGTAGAGTGGCAATCAGAACGATCCTTCCATTGAACGTTTCCGGCCAAGAGACTCCTTCTAAAAGGAGTCTAGTAGGCGCTCGGAACTATCAGGGCGCACGGGACCTTCCACGCAAGCGGAACGTTCCAGGAGCGAGTCTCCTTTCTAGCGTGCGGAACATTCCAGGCGCGCGGAACTATCCAGGCGCTAGGCGCAAGGAGCCAGGCGCCAGAATATTCCAAATCTTCTTATGAGAGAGAGGTCAGTCGCGAGGCTGGCAAAGGTGCAAGATATCGCACAGGCGGCCGTCGCTTTTGTCAGAAGGATTCTGATACTAAGAGAAGCCATTTTTCATTATTCAGAAGACGCCTGTGTTTGGCAGTTCCTCTCAATGCGGACCCTCCTTCATTCATGCTCTTCCCTCGTTATGAAGAGGCAAGAACTTTGGGAGTTTTCTTAATAAGAATCTCATCGACGTTTGGGTATGATGGCGGATAGGAAATATCTACTTCCTTCCGTAAACCCTAGAGATGAACAGGAATTCTGTCTCTTCCGCGATTTATGAGGAAATCACGAAGATTTAAAGAGTTCCTGGATTAACTTCCTTCCTTAAGGAGATATATTCAGGCAGTCCCCGGGTTACGACGGGGGTTCCTTTCTTGAGACGCGTCGTAACCTGAAAATCGTCGTAAGCCGGAACGACACTTGGAAATATGCCTTAAACTAAGAAAAAGTCAGAGAACTTACCTGTGTAACATGCAAGTATTGCATGATGTGAAGTGTGGTTATATTTCAATGCCAAAGGATGGTTCTTGAATGTATATAAACCTTTATTAATGAACTTGTTAATTTATACACTATGTACACTGTAAATCCTTATGGTAGTAATTTATACACTAGACACTGTAAATCCTTATGGTAGTAATTTATACACTAGACACTGTAAATCCTTATGATAGTAATTTATACACTATACACTGTAAATCCTTATGGTACGTAGTATGTAGTATGTAATGTACATCCTGGAGTACACTAAAATCCCAGTCTGGTAGTTCTGGAAGGTAAAAGTATAACAATTAGTACAAAATACGTAGTTGTACACTACACAAAGTCCTGAATGCTATGTAAATTATAGATATCAAGAGTAAAAGAGTTAATGTATGTTAACCCTCTTACGCCGACTGGACGTATTTTACGTTGACATTTTTTGTCTCCCGTGTGCCGACTGGACGTATTTTACGTCGACTTACAAAAGTTTTTTTAAAATTCGCAGAAAAATACTTATAGGCCTACCAGCCTAAAACTTTTGAATCACGCGCCTTTGGGGATACTGGGAGTTCACGGATCAAGGTGTTGTTTTGTTTACAATCGTTACGCAGGCGCGCAAGCGCGAATTTCTTTCTTGCCGCACTAAAAAGTATCTGTGACACATCTCGGAAATTATTTCGTCACTTTGACAATTTTTGTACCATTGTAAATTAGCCGTTACATGAAGTATTATATTGAAAATGTGCGCATTTTTATGTAAAATACAACAATAAAATACTCTCAATATTGAGATATTTTCATATAAATAACGATAATTGCCAAAATTTCAACCTTCGGTCAACTTTGACTCTACCGAAATGGCCGAAAAACGCAATTGTAAGCTAAAACGCTTATATTCTAGTAATATTCAATCATTTACCTTAATTTTGCAACTAATTGGAAGTCTCTAGCACAATATTTCGATTTATGGTGAATTTATGAAAAAACTTTTTCCTTACGTCCGCCCTGTAACTCTTCCGAAAAAAATCATACATTGTGGTAATGTTTGCACCATTTTAAAATTAGCCGTTATATAAAGTTTTATATATGGAAATGTGTGCAATTTCATGCACAATACAACTAAAAACAACCCATGGTTGTAGCTTCTATCAGTTTTGAGATATTTTCATATAAATAAAGATTATTGCCAAAATTTCAACCTTCGGTCAACTTTGACTACCGAAATGGTCGAAAAACGCAATTGTAAGCTAAAATGGTTATATTCTAGTAATATTCAAGCGTTTACCTTCATTTTGCAACAAATTGGAAGTCTCTAGCACAATATTTTGATTTATGGTGAATTTATGAAAAAAATAACATTTTCTTTACGTCCGCTCGGTAACTCTTCCGAAAAAATCATACGTGCGATTGTGGTAATGTTTGCACCATTTTAAATTAGCCGTTACATAAAGTTTTATATATGAAAATGTGCGCAATTTCATGTAGAATACAACAAAAAATAATTGAAGGTTGTAGCTTTTCTCATTTTTTAAATATTTGCATATAAATCACGATAAATAGAAAAAAAACCACGTTCGGTCAACTTTGACTCTACCGAAATGGTCGAAAAACGCAATTTTAAGCTAAAAGTCTTACAGTCTAGTAATATTCAGTCATTTATCTTCATCTTGAAACAAATTCGAAGTCTCTAGCAAAATATTTAGATTTATGGTGAATTTAAAGAAAAATCTTTCCTTCCCTCCGCGCACGGATTCTCCGCCACAAATCTCCGAAATACGTACGTCCCATTCTCAGAATATTTGCTCCGTTTCATATTAGGCATTTCATAGAGTTTTATATATGAAAATGTACGCAATTTCATGTAGAATAAAACGAAAAATATTTGAAGGTTGTAGCTTTTCTTATTTCTAAAATAATAGCATATAAAAAATATATATATAAAAAAATTCGACATTCGGTCAACTTTAACTCGTCAGATATGGTCGAAAACTGCAATTGTAAGCTAATACTCTTACAGTATAGTAATATTCAATCATTTGTCTTCATTTTGAAAGAAATTGGAAGTCTCTAGGACAATATTTAGATTTATGGTGAATTTTTGAAAAAAATATATGTTTACGTCCGCGCATTTACGGCATTCATGCATTATTTTGTGATAATATTTTCTCTGTGCTTTGTATCGTTTTACAATGTGTTATATACCAAAATGATCGCAATTTAGTGTACATTACAACGAAAAAAAAGTAACTTGTTACCTTTAACTGTTTTGTGCACAGCGCGATTTGAATACAATTATATATGAAATTTCGTTTTTGCACTATCATATATCGCATTATTTATATATGATAATGATAAGTTTTTTCATTTCTGATGGTTGCATACTAAACTTCAGGCAATGACAAAAAAAGGAGCCAAAAATGAACTCTTAATCTTGAAAACTAAGCGCGCTGTGATTTTTTGAAAAAAATATTTTTTCCGCTTCTGCGCTCACTCTGAAACCCCTCCGGCACACAGGAGACAATTTTTTATTTACCGCTCCGGCGTAAGAGGGTTAATTAATTCCTTACTTTTAGTTTATAATTCCTTACTTTGAGTTATATCAAGAGTAAAAGAGTTAATGTATGTGAATTAATTCCTTACTTTTAGTTTAAAGTTTTCATGCTATGTAACCCTGGATGGACAAAGTCTTTGTGGCCCCATAGCCTATATCATTCAGGGGGTTCTGGAATGTACAAAAAATAATTATGTCAGTAAGTCCTCTATGCAGAGTAAGTTACATACAGTAATATGCACCATACAGTGGTTTAATATCACATATAACATGTATAAAACTTAGTGAATGTATGTTAATTAATTCCTTACTTTTAGTTTAAAGTTGTCGTGCTATGTAACCCTGGATGGACAAAGTCTTATGTGGCCCCCATAAGCCTAAATCATTCAGGGGTTCTGGAATGTACAAAAAATAATTATGTCAGTAAGTACTCTATGCATAGTAAGTTACATACAGTAATATGCACCATACAGTGGTTTAATATCACATATAACATGTAGTATAAAACTTAATTTAGAAATTCCTTACATAACTTACCAACTTTTAGTGAGTATGTATGTAACCCTGGACAAAGTTTTATGTGGCCCCATAGCCTGCATCATTGAGGGGTCCTGGGATTCTGGAATGTACCAAAAAAGTATATAAGTTAAGTCATGTATGTTTAGTAAGTTACAATAACCATACATACAGTGGTTTATAACATGTATGTAATCAAACTTGGTTGGAAATTCCTGTAAAAAAAAGTTATGTACGTATGTAATACTGTATGTAAAAACCTTACTGTTCATACTTTGTTACTCTACATGTTACATTTGATACGTATACTTTCCTGAAGGGTTTTTTCCATCCAAAAATGGTGCTTCTACTTGTAGTTATCCCTTGATGACACTTGTAATGTGTAGTAACAACCTGGAGTTGTGTGAAAAATGTTGGTTCTGGAAGGAAAAAGTAACAAAATTAGTGTACAAAATATACTACAGAAAGTCGTGAATGCAATATGTTAATTACTGTAGATATATCAAGAGTACTAAAAGAGTTATTGTATGTGAATTAATTCCTTACTTTTAGTTTAAAGTTGTCATGCTATGTAACCCTGGATGGACAAAGTCTTATGTGGCCCCATAGCCTACATCATTGAGGGGGTTCTGGAATGTACAAAAAATAATTTTGTCAGTAAGTCCTCTATGCAGAGTAAGTTACATACAGTAATATGCACTATACAGTGGTTTAATATCACATACAACATGTAGTATAAAACTTAATTTAGAAATTCCTTACATAACTTACCAACTTTTAGTGAGTCTCAAAGCTGTTACCTAGGTTGTGGGAGATGGAGATGGAGGTGTAGAGCATTCATGATAAGGATGCATTCCATACCTAACTTCAGTGTGCTTTTATCACAGATAACAGGCTAGGATGATGGGCAGTCTGGAATGAAGAATTAATATTAAAGGACAGTATGTAACCACTTAGGTGTACAAAATTTATTGTACGTATGCACACATTAAAAACAACTGAGAATTCCTTACCTTCAGCAAAATGAAGACATGTAGGCTATGTAGAGGTCTGGTTTATGTAAGTCACAGGTGCATGCCAGTCTGGAATGATAATGTACATATGATTAGTATGTATGTTACATACATAACATGGTTATTACATATGTAATAATAAAACATTAATAAAAAAAAATGTCCTTACCAAATTCTAGTGGTTGGCTTGCTTACTGGGATGGGCATATGGTAGATGAGTGGGTGGCTGGGCTATGGAGTGGGATGGGCAGGTGCTTGGGAGTCTGGAATGATAAAAAATATATAAAATGATAGAGTTACTACTGTAACTACTGCACATGTTATTACTGTTTGATATATGTAGTGTGTAATACAATATAAAAAATGAAGAATTCTTTTACCTGAAGGAATTGGAGAGGTGATACTACTCGTATCAACTGATTTGGGCTCTGATGAGGGAACATTTAGATCTGGAAAGAATGATGGGTACATAAATACTCTAAGGTGGATGTAACTGTAGCATATGTACACTTTTAATAAAATTTCTATTAGCAATTTATAAAACATTTTATACAAATTTGTTAAGGAATCCTTACCTGATGAATAGGGCAAGCCATCAAAACCATGGAAAGGCTCAGGGTCATCTGGGTCGCTGTCACTATCAAAGGTGTCTGAAATGAAAAAAAAAAAAAATAATAAGGTTATGCAACATCAAACACATTGTACCACTATGTAAGTAGTGTACGTATGTATGCCATAATGTACTAGTAGGGTGTAAACAATTTCCAACATGAAAATGAGAAAAATGAAATTGCTTACCTGATTGTAGTAGTACAGGTGGACGGGCTGCTACAGAGGGTCCAGGTACAGGGGGATCTGGAACTGTCACAGGTAGTACAGGGAGATCTGGAACTGTCACAGGTAGTACAGGGGGATCTGGAACTGTCACCACTTCTGCAGTAAAATTGCAAATGATGAAAATTAATGAAGTTACAATTTACTCTAACATTTAGTTGTTACATTAAAAAATTAACACATTTTATATGTACACTATGTAAACACATAAATTAGTAAAACAGTTCAGAATTCCTTACCAGGACTAGGAGGTGGGAGGTTGGTGGCACTGGAGACTTGTGAAAAGAAAGTGTCAAGCCTGGACTGCACACTTCTCTTTGTCTGCTTCTCCTTCAGGGTCTCCTTGTAGAAAATTACTAAGTCCAACATTCCACGTTTTATTTTGTCAAACCTGGCAACGTTAGGGTCTTCTGCCTCAAAAGAAGCCAAGGCTCTCTCCAGATGAGTAAAACCCTCTGACAAGCCTTTCACAGTTAATGACCTGGCTTTTGGCTCTGGTGCTGCCGCCGCCTCCTCCTCAATCATTTGTTGTTCAAGTTCAAGCAGGTCCTCTGCTGACAATTCCTCTCTTGGGATGCAGCAGCTCTGTTACATCATCAGGTTCAAGATCTAGTTTCAGCCTCTTGCTTAGCCCTACGATCTTCCTCGTCACAGTCTCGACGTCTTCTGCCTGGTCAAAGCCTTCAAAACTGTGCACAAACTGTGGACACAGTTTCTTCCAGGCCCCATTTAAAGTGGTCGTCTTCACCTCGTCCCAAGCACTTGCAATGTTCTTCACTGCATCTGCAATGTTGTAGCCCTTCCAGAATTGCTTCAGTGTCAACTCCTTGTTAGCGTTCTAATGGCCCTCAAAGCAAAACGTGTGGGTCCCTTCTAAGGTAGTAAGCCTTGAAATTAGCTAGTACTCCCTGGTCCATTGCCTGTATCAGCGATGTGGTATTGGGTGGGAGGTACACCACCTTCACATTAGGGTGCATGTCACTCAAATTTGAAGGGTGACCAGGGGCATTGTCCAGGACTAAGAGGGCTTTAAAAGGCAGACCCTTCGAAGTCAAATACCGTTCCACTGCTGGCACGAAATGGTCATTGAACCAATCTTCGAAGACCATCAAGGTAACCCAAGCCTTCTTATTTGATTTCCAAATCACAGGGAGTTGACTCTTGAAAATGCCCTTGAAAGCCCTGGGATTCTCGGCCAAATACACCAGCAAGGGCTTAAGTTTCAAATCGCCACTTGCATTGGCCCCAAACAGCAAAGTCAGTCGCTCCTTTCCAGCTTTATGGCCAGGTGCTGACTTCTCCTTGGAAAGGTACGTTCGATTTGGCATTCTTTTCCAAAATAAACGAGTCTCCTCCACATTAAAGACTTAGTGAGCTGTGTAACCACCATCCTTAATTATCTCGGCCAAACCACCTGGAAATCTACCTGCTGCTTCGCTATCAGCACAAGCAGCTTCACCTTGCAGCTTCACATTATGCAAATTTGCACGAGCCTTAAAACGGTTAAACCAACCTCTACTCGCGGAAAATTCACCACCAGCACTGCCTTTTCCAAACTTTTTCACTACTGCCTCATGCAGCGCTCTAGCCTTCTCCTGGATCACACTTAAGCTCACCGGAACACGTCGCTGGTTTTCTGGTCCTCCAGCCAGATCATCAGGAGCTTCTCCATTTCAACAATGCTCTGGCTACGTTGCTTCTCGTTTATCACCGTTGACTTCATCGGTGCAGCATAACGTGCTTCAGAATACGTTCCATGTCTTTCACAACGGTTACCACCGTCGTCCTGCTCAAGCCTAAAGCACGACCTATTTCGGTGTTAGTTTCTCCCTTCTCCGAACGCTTCACCACGTCATATTTTACCTCCATCGTGATGACCTTCCTCTTCTTGGATGAACTATCATTGGAGGAAGTACTTTGGCGTTTAGGAGCCATTGTAAATTCGCGAAAAAGGCAAGGAAAATCAGTAACGTCTTAGCACACAACCGAGTGAAATTCAGGCAGGCACGCGATTGAAGTGGCGTCCTTTGGTATTGTTACGCTTAGCGTCCTCGACCAATCGAGGTCGTTGTTCGGTCAATTTACCATACAGTTTAATAGCGTAAATTAATTTATGCGCCTCCGCTCAGAAACTAGTTCTGCGTATGAGGTATCGTTAAAAAGCATAACAAAACATCGTAACCTTGGAATTTGCGTTGTAATCTAACCAGAAACTTAGTTTTTTAATTATGTACTGGAAACAAGCAATGATTTTTTCATTATTTGCGCCTTTGGACTGTTTTCAACTGCGCATCCCAAGCTAGTGTATTCATTCGCTCGGAAAACTAGTTCCACATATACGGCGTCACTTAAAAAAATTTAAAAAATACGACAAAAAAAAGTGTCAAAAATCATTATAACCTCAAAATTTTTGTTGTAATGTATCCAAAAACATATTTTTATTATATACTGTGCTAAACTATAAAGGATTTTTATCATAGCATGCGTTTTTTAAAAACCGTCGTTAACTCGGAGCATCGGAAGCGTCAGCGTCGTAACCTCGGAACAAGCATCGTAACCCAGGACGGATTTTTCCATTGGATATTTAAGAAAAAGCGTCGTAACCTCGGAACATCGTAAGCCGGAACCGTCGTAACCCGGGGACCGCCTGTATACTCTTTCTATCGTTCTATTAACGAAAAGAACGAAGATGGGAAAAATTTTTCCTTTCTCTATCTGCTTCGGCAGGGAAAGAAGGTAGTAGAGTATCTGCTGTATGAGAATACGATACGGTCAAATCATAAGCACATACCGTAGTTACTTCTTTGCTGAGCAACTCAATTACCAGTATCCTTCCAGGAATTTCCTAGGAAGGACTACGCTTAAAGGGATTGTTAAGACAACACCTACTTAGCTTCTAGATTTATCGAAATCTTGTTTCGCTTAAATATGCATTAATAAGAACTTCCTGAAGTTCGATAATAATTTTATAAGATTCCTTTATTGAATGGAGTAGCTGGCAACTCTGGAAGAGTAAGGCCAGATGGCTAATGGAGACTGCTATCGCTTAGACCAACGCAGTACCATCTAGTTCTCGCTCATGAGCGGTCGGTTACATCTATCTCTCCTGCGGGATGGAGTAACTAACCGTATATCTCCCCTACAATCGCGGTCTTAGCCTCGGATTGAGGGAATAGTTAAGCAAACATAAATAAAATATTGTCTGCCTTTTGCTAAGAAGCTTTCAATAAGAAAGATAAGGATGCATTCCATACCTAACTTCAGTGTGCTTTTATCACAGATAACAGGCTAGGATGATGGGCAGTCTGGAATGAAGAATTAATATTAAAGGACAGTATGTAACCACTTAGGTGTACAAAATTTATTGTACGTATGCACACATTAAAAACAACTGAGAATTCCTTACCTTCAGCAAAATGAAGACATGTAGGCTATGTAGAGGTCTGGTTTATGTAAGTCACAGGTGCATGCCAGTCTGGAATGATAATGTACATATGATTAGTATGTATGTTACATACATAACATGGTTATTACATATGTAATAATAAAACATTAATAAAAAAAAAATGTCCTTACCAAATTCTAGTGGTTGGCTTGCTTACTGGGATGGGCATATGGTAGATGAGTGGGTGGCCTGTATGGATTGGGATGGGCAGGTGCTTGGGAGTCTGGAATGATAAAAAATATATAAAATGATAGAGTTACTACTGTAACTACTGCACATGTTATTACTGTTTGATATATGTAGTGTGTAATACATATAAAAATGAAGAATTCTTTTACCTGAAGGAATTGGAGAGGTGATACTACTCGTATCAACTGATTTGGGCTCTGATGAGGGAACATTTAGATCTGGAAAGAATGATGGGTACATAAATACTCTAAGGTGGATGTAACTGTAGCATATGTACACTTTTAATAAAATTTCTATTAGCAATTTATAAAACATTTTATACAAATTTGTTAAGGAATCCTTACCTGATGAATAGGGCAAGCCATCAAAACCATGGAAAGGCTCAGGGTCATCTGGGTCGCTGTCACTATCAAAGGTGTCTGAAATGAAAAAAAAAAAATAATAAGGTTATGCAACATCAAACACATTGTACCACTATGTAAGTAGTGTACGTATGTATGCCATAATGTACTAGTAGGGTGTAAACAATTTCCAACATGAAAATGAGAAAAATGAAATTGCTTACCTGATTGTAGTAGTACAGGTGGACGGGCTGCTACAGAGGGTCCAGGTACAGGGGGATCTGGAACTGTCACAGGTAGTACAGGGAGATCCTGGAACTGTCACAGGTAGTACAGGGGGATCATGGAACTGTCACCACTTCTGCAGTAAAATTGCAAATGATGAAAATTAATGAAGTTACAATTTACTCTAACATTTAGTTGTTACATTAAAAAATTAACACATTTTATATGTACACTATGTAAACACATAAATTAGTAAAACAGTTCAGAATTCCTTACCAGGACTAGGAGTGGGAGGTGGTGGCACTGGAGACTTGTGAAAGAAAGTGTCAAGCCTGGACTGCACACTTCTCTTTGTCTGCTTCTCCTTCAGGGTCTCCTTGTAGAAAATTACTAAGTCCAACATTCCAACGTTTTATTTTGTCAAACCTGGCAACGTTAGGGTCTTCTGCCTCAAAAGAAGCCAAGGCTCTCTCCAGATGAGTAAAACCCTCTGACAAGCCTTTCACAGTTAATGACCTGGCTTTTGGCTCTGGTGCTGCCGCCTCCTCCTCCTCAATCATTTGTTGTTCAAGTTCAAACAGGTCCTCTGCTGACAATTCCTCTCCATGGGATGCCAGCAGCTCTGTTACATCATCAGGTTCAAGATCTAGTTTCAGCCTCTTGCTTAGCCCTACGATCTTCCTCGTCACAGTCTCGACGTCTTCTGCCTGGTCAAAGCCTTCAAAACTGTGCACAAACTGTGGACACAGTTTCTTCCAGGCCCCATTTAAAGTGGTCGTCTTCACCTCGTCCCAAGCACTTGCAATGTTCTTCACTGCATCTGCAATGTTGTAGCCCTTCCAGAATTGCTTCAGTGTCAACTCCTTGTTAGCTTCTATGGCCCTCAAAGCAAAACGTGTGGTCCTTCTAAGGTAGTAAGCCTTGAAATTAGCTATTACTCCCTGGTCCATTGCCTGTATCAGCGATGTGGTATTGGGTGGGAGGTACACCACCTTCACATTAGGGTGCATGTCACTCAAATTTGAAGGGTGACCAGGGGCATTGTCCAGGACTAAGAGGGCTTTAAAAGGCAGATCCTTCGAAGTCAAATACCGTTCCACTGCTGGCACGAAATGGTCATTGAACCAATCTTCGAAGACCATCAAGGTAACCCAAGCCTTCTTATTTGATTTCCAAATCACAGGGAGTTGACTCTTGAAAATGCCCTTGAAAGCCCTGGGATTCTCGGCCAAATACACCAGCAAGGGCTTAAGTTTCAAATCGCCACTTGCATTGGCCCCAAACAGCAAAGTCAGTCGCTCCTTTCCAGCTTTATGGCCAGGTGCTGACTTCTCCTTGGAAAGGTACGTTCGATTTGGCATTCTTTTCCAAAATAAACGAGTCTCCTCCACATTAAAGACTTAGTGAGCTGTGTAACTACCATCCTTAATTATCTCGGCCAAACCACCTGGAAAACTACCTACTGCTTTGCTATCAGCACTAGCAGCTTCACCTTGCAGCTTCACATTATGCAAATTTGCACGAGCCTTAAAACGGTTAAACCAACCTCTACTCGCGGAAAATTCTCCACCAGCACTGCCTTTTCCAAACTTTTTCACTACTGCCTCATGCAGCGCTCTAGCCTTCTCCTGGATCACACTTAAGCTCACCGGAACACGTCGCTGGTTCTGGTCCTCCAGCCAGATCATCAGGAGCTTCTCCATTTCAACAATGCTCTGGCTACGTTGCTTCTCGTTTATCACCGTTGACTTCATCGGTGCAGCATCCTTAACGTGCTTCAGAATACGTTCCATGTCTTTCACAACGGTTACCACCGTCGTCCTGCTCAAGCCTAAAGCACGACCTATTTCGGTGTTAGTTTCTCCCTTCTCCGAACGCTTCACCACGTCATATTTTACCTCCATCGTGATGACCTTCCTCTTCTTGGATGAACTATCATTGGAGGAAGTACTTTGGCGTTTAGGAGCCATTGTAAATTCGCGAAAAAGGCAAGGAAAATCAGTAACGTCTTAGCACACAACCGAGTGAAATTCAGGCAGGCACGCGATTGAAGTGGCGTCCTTTGGTATTGTTACGCTTAGCGTCCTCGACCAATCGAGGTCGTTGTTCGGTCAATTTACCATACAGTTTAGTAGCGTAAATTAATTTATGCGCCTCCGCTCAGAAACTAGTTCTGCGTATGAGGTATCGTTAAAAAGCATAACAAAACATCATAACCTTGGAATTTGCGTTGTAATCTAACCAGAAACTTAGTTTTTTAATTATGTACTGGAAACAAGCAATGATTTTTTCATTATTTGCGATTTTGGACTGTTTTAAACTGCGCATCCCAAGCTAGTGTATTCATTCGCTCGGAAACTAGTTCCACATATACGGCGTCACTAAAAAAATTTAAAAAATACGACAAAAAAAGTGTCAAAAATCATTATAACCTCAAAATTTTTGTTGTAATGTATCCAAAAACATATTTTTATTATATACTGTGCTAAACTATAAAGGATTTTTATCATAGCATGCGTTTTTTAAAAGCGTCGTTAACTCGGAGCATCGGAAGCGTCAGCGTCGTAACCTCGGAACAAGCATCGTAACCCAGGACGGATTTTTCCATTGGATATTTAAGAAAAAGCGTCGTAACCTCGGAACGTCGTAAACCGGAACCGTCGTAACCCGGGGACCGCCTGTATACTCTTTCTATCATTCTATTAACGAAAAGAACGAAGATGGGAAAAATTTTTCCTTTCTCTATCTGCCTCGGCAGGGAAAGAAGGTAGTAGAGTATCTGCTGTATGAGAATACGATACGGTCAAATCATAAGCACATACCGTAGTTACTTCTTTGCTGAGCAACTCAATTACCAGTATCCTTCCAGGAATTTCCTAGGAAGGACTACGCTTAAAGGGATTGTTAAGACAACACCTACTTAGCTTCTAGATTTATCGAAATCTTGTTTCGCTTAAATATGGATTAATAAGAACTTCCTGAAGTTCGATAATAATTTTATAAGATTCCTTTATTGAATGGAGTAGCTGGCAACTCTGGAAGAGTAAGGCCAGATGGCTAATGGAGACTGCTATCGCTTAGACCAACGCAGTACCATCTAGTTCTCGCTCATGAGCGGTCGGTTACATCTATCTCTCCTGCGGGATGGAGTAACTAACCGTATATCTCCCCTACAATCGCGGTCTTAGCCTCGGATTGAGGGAATAGTTAAGCAAACATAAATAAAATATTGTCTGCCTTTTGCTAAGAAGCTTTCAATAAGAAAGATATTACAACCTTTCAATGCTGTTTACCGTAGGTAACATTATTAAAGGATTCTAACGCAGCGGAACACTATATTATATAATGCTCTCATGCTTACAAAAGCATGGCTTATTAGAATACATGCTTAGTGAGAAGATGAATGTAGTAGAGAATTCACTTTAAGACTACGGTATGGTCAAGTCTTATGCACATACCGAGGTTAACTACAGAATTCCTAGTATCCTTACAAAGGTTTCCTAGATTAATGCTGTTTACCACAATGTGACAGTATTATAAAGGATTCTAATACGGCAGAGCACGATATAATATAATTCTCTCATCCTTTCGAGAAATGCACACAACCTTTTTAGAATCGGATATTACTCAAGAAAAGATGGATGAGTCGGATGGGAAACATTCTCTTAGTGGCAGAAGTTGTTTCCCTGAATGGACTACACTATGTATATAAAAGTTTTTTCCTACTAAGAACGGAATTAACATGTGAAAGGATGTCGGGTACCATAAGGGCACACAGGTTCTGGCACATAACCTAAAAAGAATTAGAAGGAAGCGCCAGCCTGGCGCAAAGCGTCAGAAGCGCCAACCTGAGAAGCGCCACCCTGGCGCAATGCGCCAGAAGCACCATCCAAGATATTTTCTCGTTTTAGCAAGTTATTAACCTAAGAGTCCAGTAGCCTCTCGGACAGCAGGCTCGGTAACGGCAAGATTCGTTCCTGATTTCGTTACCCATTTAATCGCAAAGGGGTCGCTTACAAGGAACAATGAAATTATTTATTTTAATCACTTAGGCCAATTCCACGACTCTCTCATATCGCAAAGAGCATAGAGAATCTTTTTTTCGCCCCTGTTCGTGTTAACAAAAGAGAACCCATTTGGAAAACAGACACGGAACGTAACGATCCTTAAGAGGTTCGATGCAAGATTTTGCATGTCCATGAGAACCTTCTCGATCGAAGATAATAAATGTTAACGTATGTCTAACATTTATTGGAAAGAGTTGTGAGAACCTGAGGAAAATCTTCTTCATAGATCTCTTCGCAAGGTAGAAGACGAACAGGCTTCCTATAGACTGCTTCCTTTTCCTCGAACCAAGAGAGGTAGCAATATACGCCATCTTTAATTTAAAGAAGGGGAATAAACTTTAGTCTTTTTTCCCCTAGTTATAAATTCTTAACAGATATTGAGATAAATGGGCATCAAAGGAAGAGAGGATGAATGCCTCATTTTGGCCTTAGAGAGGTTGAATTCACAGAAGTCACGTTCTTCTCACACCATGTTTCGTAAGGCTTTTCCAAGAGTATCTGGATATTCTATCAGAATCTATTATAAATAGACCTGAAAAACCTCTCCACTCTGAGTCGGTCTGCGTGCAGACTGACCAGAAGTAGACATGAATGAGAGGAGTTTTTCAAGGTAAAAGACAAGAGTACATGGTAAAGACATAGAATTGCTGCAGATTGTGCTAGATGGAATGGGGAAACTGTCCTCTTCCGATACCTCTGTGAACCACATGGGGGTTTTTTCTTCCCTTTCAGAGGGAAGAATCACCTTTGTATATATCTGCTATCAATAACGCAGTAAAAGGCTATACTCTGTCTCTACAAGGAGAATTAGAGATAGCAGAGAATTAAGATCTTTGGGATCTTATACGATACCCCAATACGACATGAGTAGGATATCAAGTGGATGAACACGGACAAGGCTCTAACCAGGCGCCAACCAGGCGCCAAGCTCCAGGATCTCCAGCTTCTTCGTGTTTGGAGATGGAATTCATCAAGAGTCTCCTCTTTGAGATTTGTCACAAGATCAGTTGTTTCCTGACAGGGACACAAGTTGTCGCACAGGCGGCCGTTGCCAGTGTCAGGATGGACTGAGATTGTGGGAAGTTTCTAGCAAGAACAAACTTCTCATGACAGGGACTCTAGTGGTCGCATAAGCGTCTTCATCTCTGTCAGGATGGTTTGATTTGGAGAGACGTTTTTTGCAGGATCAACCTTCACCTGCCAGGTGCTCAAGATGTCGCACATGTGAACGTAACCTTGTCAGGATGGGGCTGTTACTGCTTAAAGCCCTTCACCTTGTGAAGAGAGGCGCTCTCCTCAGGTGATTCATTCTTCTCCCAACATTATGGGACAAAGATGTATCAGACTAGGAAGTCAATGAGGGTGCAGGTCTTTCAGATTACAAGACCTTAGCACCCTTTTATTGCATGAATTCGGAGTCTCTTGAGTCCTGCACACCCCTCCTTCTAGTTCATTTCTATTAAGGGGATTATAAATCATCCTCTTTTGGACCTCAGATTCTCTGTTCGGACAAGATGGAACTGCTCCTCGTTAAACTTCTTTGGGGGATTTTATGAGGTAATTCTTTGTTTCTCTTGGTCCTAAACGACCAAGAAGACAAGTGAATTTTTTGTGCATTGGAGTCTCGCATCAGACTCTATGGATACTCGGCTAGGGGTTCTTGCCAGCATAGTATGGCTGGTAAAAGAACTAAAACCCTCTATTCCTGACTCAACGCTTTCAGATAGAGGTTCCGTCGTCTAGGCAGGGTACTTACGTTTTCATCTACAGATAATGGTTTAAACGTTAGCCTACAGAGTCTTTGGGATGTGATTAGGGCTCGAAATGCTTCCCAGAAGGTATTCAGAGGGATACAATAAAGAGCTAGAAATCAGGAGTCCTCCCAATTTCAGCTCGGAGTCTCCTTCGACTTCCAAGCTCCTTCCCTTCCTTCGGACAAGGATAGGGAAGATTCCGCAACGAGGAACCTCATCAACATGTAAAAAGAGATCTCGTTAGCAACGGAAGTACTCAGGAAGGATCCTTCTCGAAGGAAGACTCTTATCTCTCGTACTGTTAGATATCCTATTGTCTAATGGATGTAGCTGACTACAATCACCTCCCCTTGCCGGAGAGGCCAAAAGCTCAAAGTGGAAGAATTTCTTCCTCCCCTTCTCCAGTCTCCTGATAAACTATTGTGGATGTTCAGGACTTTCGGACAATGTAGCGCCAAATGCCAAAACAGGCGTAAAAAACGCCAGAGGCAGACAGTTCCAAGGAACACTGTCATTGTTTGATGAGAAGAAAGAGCGGGTCTCCAACCTAGCGCAGGTGCGCTAGAGGCGAACAAATCGGACAGATAAGAGCGTCCGATGTGGACATCACCAGACATCCTCGAGACTCTACCAAGCTCGAAGCTCAAGCAAGTGGGGAGGAGCCAGCCAGGCTCCAGGCGCCAAAAAGAGCCAGTCTGGAGCCAGGCGCAAAGCTACTTCCAGGCGCGAGGCGCCAGCCATGAGTCAGGCGAAAAGCGCCTTACAGGCGCTAGGTGCCAACCAGGCGTCAAGCGCCAGGCAGGCGCGAGGCGCCAGCTAGGCGCAAGGGACAGGCAGGCGCGAGGCGCCAGCCAGGCTCTATCCAGAACAGATCCATTTAAAAGAAAGCCCTTGTCTTCTTTGAAACAAGTGTGATCACTAAAGCACTTCGTAAGTAATTTGATGATTCCTTCACACAGCTGAGAATTAAAAGCGCATGAAGTGCGAGCTTTTATGAATTCTTGTTCTTTCCTAACAATATGTCATGAGGACATATTAGCTGTCACTTACGGGAGATGCAACTCTGTGTTGACTTCCCATTACACGAAGGAGGTCAAGTTGACCTACGAGAGATCCTTCTCTCTTGGTTATACGTGTCTACAGATACGTTGCTGGGATAGGGAGCCGACACTGATCCTTAACTAGTGAGTTAAATTTTATTTTAACAGTGTTTTTTCTTTGGGTTGTTTGAAAGGAGTTTGGGGATAACTCTTTTCGAATTAAGCACAAACCCTCTTTTTAGGATCAGGTGATCGGGTTCGGTGTTGTGCTCCTTAATTATGCCACTAGGCATAGGTGTATTGTCATGTAAGTGGATAAGACCCCATTGACAAAAGACCATTAGATTCTGTCGAGTAAGTGGATAAGACCCCATTGACAAAAGACCATTAGATTCTGTCGAGTAAGTGGATAAGACCCCATTGACAGATCTACAAGAACTCTTAGCAATAGGCCACATCCTCGCTGAGGTAGGTCACATCCTCGCTGAGGCTCTTGAGACGAAGCAGACTTCTAGCAATAGCTAGGAAGTCAACCCTTCGTCTAAACACATAGGAACCAAGGTTTTATTTATTTATTACCTACAACGTATGTTGTTTACCGGTCTATTCAGTAATTAGCTGTCTCTTACCCTCCTCCAGTGGTGTGAATCAGCTATGTATATATCTGACAGGTAAGTTGAATGTATAAAAATGATATTGTTATGATACAATAAAGTTTTATACATACTTACCTGGCAGATATATACAATTAATCGCCCACCCAACCTCCCCTCAGGAGACAAGTGGAAGAGAAAATCTGATAGAAAACGGGAATGGTTCCTATTCCTGCCACCCAGCGGCAGGCAGGTAGATCACCTGACCTACCTGTAGCTCGTGCCGCGAAATTCGAATTTCTGTCAGGAAGACGGAGTCAATAGCTATGTATATACAGTAGAGACTCGGTTCACGACCGTATTAGTACTCGACATAATCGGATTTCGCCACTAAATTTCCAATAAACTTTGTATCTGTTTTCAACCAAAAAACCAGTTTCTGACCCCCGACCATATGATGTTTGTAAACAAAACTGTTTCCGCCAGCCGCCACTAGTTGGCGTCATCCAGTGCTACCAAATGTAGCATAATTTCATGTTTTTTAGCACAATTTGACCCAAGAATTGGAGCTTAGCATAATTTCTTTCACACTTAGGGTTCTAGTACAATTTTAGAATGTATTTTCACTAAAATTTTAAATAAAATGCAGAAAATTCCTCAATTTCATACACAGCTATAGTGAATGTATCTACAAGTGAAATTGCCTCAAAAGCAGCACTAACAAATGAGTTAATTGCTAAGTTTGAACCCAACTAAGGAATGTTAAGTTTTGTGAATATAAATAAATACCCACAGTGGCATGACAAACGATCAGTAAAGTGTTAATAATGTTTTTTCTTCATGAGTAAAGAATTACTTTTTTTCCTTTTTTAAGTTTTATTTTTTTCAGTAATCAAAATTTTAATTATGTCTGAAGTGATTTTCACACAATTTTCAAGTATTTATTCATGTATGTGATCTGTTAAAGAAAAATAGTGTTTCAGTGGCATGATAATGATCAAGTAATAAGTACGTATGTTTTTCTTCTTGAGTAGAGACTGGTTTGTTTGTTTACCTTTTTTTTTAGTTTTAATTTTTCAGTAAATATCAGTAAATAACAAAATGTTATATTTGAAGTAATTTTCACACATTTTCAAGTATTTATTAATTGTTTATGTGATCTGTTAAAGAAAAATGGTTCTGAGTGGCATGATAATGATGCAGTAATAAGTAAAATTTGTTGTTTTTCTTCACATTTGTATGTGTGATCTTCACACATTTGTCAAATAGTATAATAGTGATTGCATATCAAATAGTGTACTAGTGATTGCGTATGTGATCTATTAAAGAAAAATGGTGTTTTATTACGAGTTTCCTAACATGTAAAGATCATCAAATTATTAGTTATAATATTGTCTGTTCGTCAATTTTATCATTTCACCTAATATATAGATGTTTTAAATTTCCATTACATCGTTGTTTTAGCTCGAATGTATTAGAGAAATGAGATAATGATAGATTAATAGCATAATTCTGGCACAAAATTGCACCATATTTGGCATAAATTCTTGCTTGGACCGACTAGCATAATTTAGCAAAATGGTTGATAACACTGGTGACGCCACTCAGCATTGTTTAAAGTCCGCAACTAATGTTTACAAACATTCAAACATGTGTCGTGTCTTGTACACCTTGCGCGCATTTCGTTTGCTTTTTCGGTGGTATCAACTCTATACGCAATTACCTTTTGATTCATCATGGGTCCCAACATTACTACTGGCTATCTATTAAAACCTTTTGCTATTGTTAAATCTCTGAAATATTGGAAAAGCGTTTTCCTTCTTCAAAATGTTTCCATCATTTCCAACTCCAAAATAAACCTTAAGTTTCATCTATCCTCTCCTCTGCATGAAAGTGATGAGCGAAAAAAAGATTTAATCAAGCACCCTTGCTTGATTTTTTTTCAAGCGTAGACATATTCTAAAACTATGCTCACACTTGAGGCGCGAGTTTCAGTAGCAAATGCAATATGTATTTAAGTGTTAGGTTTGGAGTGAAGGCAATGTTACGTACATAGGTTACATGTGCGGTTCGGTAGCGAATGCAATCTTTAAGCTTTGTTAAGCTTTCCGGTAAAGAAGAAGTTAGTCATAGTTTATATCAGAGAAGCCACTATGCCATATTAAGTGCGTAGTAATTAAGAAATTAAGAAGAATCTTTTATGTCGTACTGTAATACGTTAATGTTTACGTGTAAGATTTGGTAGTGAACCAGTTACATACGTAACATGTTCGGTTCGGTAGCAACGCAATCTAAGCTTTTTAAGCGTGTCGGTAAAGAAGAGGTTAGCCTTAGGTTAACTCAGAATCCGCTACGGTATACATTAATTATAGAAATTAAGTAGATTCTTTTATGTCTACTGTAAAAATACGTCATTGTTTACGTGTGAGATTTGGTAGTGAAACCACTGTCACATACATAACGTGTGCCGTTCGGTAGCGAACGCAATCTTAATCTTTGTTAAGCTTGCTGGTAAAGAGGAAGTTAGTCTTAGCTTAATCAGAGAAGCCGCTATGGTATAGAATAATTATAGAAATTAAGACGATTCTTTTATGTCTACTGTAAAAGGATGTCAATGTTTACGTATGAGGTCTGGTAGTAACACAGTTTACATATGCAACGCATGCGCGGTAACGAACGCAATCTGTATGCTTCGTTTATAAGCGTCGTCGTAAAAAAAAAAAAAAAAAAGAGGTTAGCTTGATATTAAACTCAAGAGATGCTGGTACGTAATGGTATAGTAATTAAAGACATTAAGAAGATTCTTTTACTTATGCGTACGTATATATGTAACATGCAGTACCATAATAATTGTCAAAGTCCAATAAGCTTGAAACCAGCCCAGATATTGGACAATTTGCCGTAAAAGACGCACCTTTTTTATAAGGACATTTATGAAACAAAATCATTAGTATCATAACATTACATTTACTGAAAGATAATTTTCAAGCGATTTTGTATACAGTATTGCAGTCGACTCCGTAAAAGATTTACAATAAATTAATATCGAATGTAAATGTTTTTAGGCTTATAGCGAGATATGGTTTGTTTACTACTATAGTCCCGATATAAACCACCAGGGCTGCGCTATGGTTTGTTTACATCCTTAAATGCTGACTTACTGTAGGCAAATTTTTGCAAGTTTTTGATAAATATAAATTGGGTTTAATTTTAATAGTTTATTAATTTACTGTAATAATTAGACTTGCTTTTCAATGTTTTTATTATGTTAGCAACACGTTTTATGCCTACCCACTACACTACGTTCTACTTACTATTTACCTAGGTAGCCTATGGATCTTGGTCAACAATCAGTTGGACACAGGCTAGTTTTCTTTTATACTGTATATTATACATTTAAAATTATAAATATACGTTTAACATGATATTTATTTAACTTTTAACTTATTTAGTTGTAATTTACATGTAATGTATTGTATAAAAAGGCAAGGTTAGGGTAATAACTGATGGTCAAGAACGGATTAATCCATTTTCAGTTATTTCTTATGGGAAAACTTGATTCATTTCTCGAAATAATCGAATTTCGACGCTCCTTCTGGAACGAATTATCGTCGAGAACCGAGGCTCTACTGTATCTGCCAGGTAAGTATGTATAAAACTTTATTGTATCATAACAATATCATTTTTATTTTCAATTCCTAAGGTATAGAATTTTTTTCTGTTCTCAAAAAATGAATGCTCTTTCTAGTTGCTATAGCAGCATTTACGTTTAAAAATAGGTTATTTGCTTCGTAAGTATTTTTTTTTATCTATTCATATGGTAACTATTATTACCATTGCTATTATTGTAAAGTATGTTAAAATATATATTATATTTAGAGAGAATATTGTATTTTTATTACTTACAAGTTCAATATTCTATTTTTATTATTTACAAGTTCAATAATAAAAATTACTTATCATACTTGAAGGAACAACATGAGTAAAAATGATGCAATCTCCTAGTCTTTTGCATATAATAGTTGTAAGAAATAAAATACAGTGGTACCTTGAGATACGAAAGGCTCAACTTACGAAAAAACGAAAAACTCAAGATACGAAAGCTAATACGAAAAATTTTACGGCTCTACATATGAAAATTGCTCAAGATACGAAAGGTTGTTGCTGTTAAGTCCGAGATTTGCCCGGACCACCGATAACAATTTTGAAACTCCCGCACCGCCAACTGAGTAGACTCACCACCATCCTCCTGCTCTCCCATTGGTTCCTGATGCTAGTCACTGCCATGAGATCCTTCTCTCATATTGGTCAGCATCCCTCCCATCATGCGTCTACTACGTAGCTGCGTGCTTTTTCGGCCACTGCACGGCATCATCTGTATCGTACGCACGCGGTATTTGTTCGTTCTAATGATTTCATTTATTAACGTAAATTCGTTAGTGATTTCGTTGTAGTATACTTTATCGTGTTGTGTGAGAACTTTACTCCATACTTATACGTACTACATAACATAATTACGTACAGTATATACGTAGTCATGGGTCCCAAGAAACTTGAAATTCACGGAAAGAAGAGGATGCTCTCTTTGGAAACGAAGATGGAGATTATCAAGAAGTATGAAGCTGGTATGTGATTGAGTGTGATCGCCAAGGAATACGGCCAAAATCCGTCAACAGTGGCACCATCCTTAAGCTGAAGGATGCCATCAAAGCAGCTACGCCTTCCAAGGGCGTCACTATTTTGTCCAGCAAGAGGACCCACGTGCATGACGAGATGGAAAGGCTTCTTCTTGTCTGGATAAAAGACAAAGAAATTGCTGGCGATACGATAACGGAGATGGCAATCTCCCACAAGGTGATTTGATTGCCCAGGCCGAAGACGACAGAGGAGAAGGAACATCATCGCCAACCCCAGACTTCAAGGCTTCGCATGGGTGGTTCGAGAAATTCCGTAAATGGACTAGCATCCATTCGGTGGTGCGGCATGGGGAGGCTGCCAGCTCGGACATGAAAGCAGCCAGAGCCTTTAAAAAGACGTTCGACGAGATGATGACCAAGGAAGGCTACAGTTCTCAGCAAGTCTTCAACTGTGATGAGACTGGCCTTTTTTGGAAAAAATTCCTCGTCGGACGTACATCACACAGGAAGAGAAGAAGCTACCCGGGCATAAGCCTATGAAAGACAGGCTTATGCTCGCACTTTGTTCGAATGCCAGTGGGGATTGCAAGGTGAAGCCCCTACTGGTCTATCATTAGGAGACTCCTTGAGCCTTCAAGGCCCACAAAGTGCTTAAGGAGAAGCTTCCAGTGATGTGGAGGGCTAATGCGAAAGCCTGGGTAACGAGGCTTTTGTTCACAGAGTGGGTAAATCTGTGTTTCGGCCCGAGAGTGAAGAAATTCTTGGAAGAGAAGCGCCTCCCTCTGAAATCCCTACTGGTGTTGGACAATGCCCCTGCTCACCCTCCTGGCCTCGAGGAAGATATCCTAGCGGAGTATTCCTTCATTAAGGTTCTTTATCTTCTGCTAACACCAACCTTCTCCTCCAGCCCATGGACCAGCAAGTGATATCGAACTTTAAGAAGCTGTATACAAAACATCCTTTCAAGAGATGTTTTGACATCACCGATACCACAAACCTCACCATTAAGCAGGTTTTTAGTGCTGTTATCGCCGATTTTTGGTTAGCAGCATTAGCTGTGAACTACCTGTATTTGGTAAGTATATATAAAACCTTATTTTATTATAAAAAATATTTTTGTGAACTTCATCAAAACCATGGAAGAAATCTCTAGTTTTTAACTGAATACTCATAACTTGGTAAACAACTTTTAAAAAGCAGAGTTTCACTTCTTACTATTTACAGCTTAAAAGACACATTTACGAACTGCCTAGAAAATAAGAAAATTTTTAAGAAATTTATGCATAGTAAAATATATGAAATTTGGTAGAAATTCTTAGTGCTCCTTTCAGTTATATATATCTGTATCCTTAATGGAGTTAAAAAATGGATTCCTAAAAGAACTTAAACCCTTACATTGGAGGCTGTCAAAGAACTTTTTTCACAGATGTGTGCTGACATGTCGAAACAAGTATGATGATGAGGATGTTGGAGAAGATATATATAAATAAAATTAGGTATTTGTTTATAAAATAAAGGCTGAACGATAAATGGAATAACACCTTCAATTTTTGTAGTTTTTAAAATGAATGGAATCATAGGCACATGTACTACAGCGAACTACAATATTCGTGGATTTCTCTGGAACATACCTCCATTATTCATAGAAAATAAGCCTATTCACAGTAGTTTTCTTTGAGCGATGTCCACAGATTCCTGTTTTTTTTTTTATCAATTTTATCATAAAATGCACTCTTTGTGAAACATAAAAAAACAGGTATAAAAAATTTTATTGTTTTTTTTTAAATTTTAACTAACAAAATAGGCGGTTTCAAGCATTTTTGTAGGAGTTTCAACTATTTGCGGTTTCTAGCTATTTGTGGTAGGGTCTGGTACCCATCTCCCACAAATACAAGGGGAACACTGTATATTGAAATCATGTACTGTTTAGTCTTCACTATTTCCTGCATAAATGATATGGACTTTGAAAAATTCTGTGTATGTAGGGGATAAAGTGGCATTTTTTAAATCTATAGATTAACAAGAACATACTATTTTCATAAAATGCATAATACAGGTTTGTGTCTTTAGATTCAGCTGCTGAAATTGTTCATTTTTCTGGTGATTTATATATTGTCAATAATTCTTTTTCATTTTAGATATATGTATAGGGATATGGAAATGAAAAATTACTGGAAGGAAGGCATGTGTATGTGTGTGTGTGAATGATTACGCAGATAAATGTAAGCTCTTTGGACCAGTCCCATGGATATTAAGATTTGTTTTATCTTAGGCTTAGGTAAAATCTTCAATGATGTGAAAATCATAAAATGTGAATTAATTCTAAAGTTACTATGAAGGTGGATTTGATATTTGTTTTTAATGATTTCAGTCTTACATTCATTTATGAAGCAATCCTTTGTAGGGGCAGCTAGTAATCGACCTTCTGGAGCACCAGCTATAGTGCCTGCAGCTCCATTACCAGCCCCTGCTGCAACAGTTCTACCTGCTGCTGACAGTGATGCAGAAACAGAAGGATCCATAGAAGATCAGGTGATGGATACTGAGGATGGAAGTGAGTCTTGGGGTGGAGCTGGTGTAGAGGACACTTTTCCCCCTGGTGCTAAGCTACTTATTATTGAACCATTTTATGGGGGCTCTCACAAACAGCTCATTACTTGTCTCAGGAATGGTAAGTACATGTATTTTACTTGTGAATAAAATGAGAGGCTTTGGAGAAATAGGTAAAAATGTGCCTTTATTTATATAAAGAGCTAGCTTTATAAAAGTTAAGTATTTTATCTCGGTTTTCGTTCATAATCTGTTCTCGAACCTCCCACAAAGTCCAAAACGTACGAAAACTGAAACAGTAATTCCCATAAGGAATAGTGTAAATAATATTAATGTGTTCCAGACTCCCAAAATATAAAACAAAATATATTTTATAGGGAATAAACACAGTTTTATATAAAGAAAACTGTGAGAAATAAACATAAGTGAATAATGAAACTGATGATAAACATTTAACATCACTCAGTTTTATGGAAAACTTGTTAATGTATGGAAGATGGGAAGAAGGAGGAGTGTTTGTTGTTTGGAAGGGAATCCTCCTCCAGAAGGATTTCAGGTATCAAGGACCTATTTGGGGTTACCTCTCATCATTTTTTATTGGCACCGAGTTACGTCCCTGGCTCTAGGACCAGCTGGAGAGTCACTGGACCCCTGTCTCACAACAAGTGTCCAGAGACATTTGTTTTTGGCATCTTAAAAATTTGCCGAAAGTGGAACATGACATTATCATTAAAGACATTGATGATAATTGTCCACTAAATATTTTATATCACTCCACTTTGTAAACATGTCTTTAATCACTGAAGTAGGCACATTATGAATGCACGTTTGCTTTCTGAATTTTTCAAACCATCTTCTTCTACTGGCCTTAAATTCACTAACAGCAGCACTTGTAGGCACTTTCTTACTCAGATTGGCATGCAACACTCTCCAACACTTTGCTATGAGTTCTTTCTTAAATTCTATAGTGTTTCTCACCATTTTTACTGGCACTAGGAACTTTCTTTGGCCCCATGATGGCTTATTTAGCAGTTGCTCTTGAAATAAAAAGCACAAAAAACAATGAACACAAAAGCAGAATGGGTCACGATAGAACTTGGGATGCTTGATTTGGGTGCTTGGTACGGGGCCTAGTCGCATGGTGGGCTCCGGAAGGAACATTTCCAAGTGAACAAAATCCGAGGAAACATACGAAACCCGAGACAAAATTTTGTTGGAAAAAGTCTATGAACACTGAATTGCACAACTGAATCATACAAAAACCAGGGTGTACGAAACTGAGGTTCCCACTGTATTGAACTACATAGTGATGATATAATTATATTAATGATGAATATAACATTTTTTGCAGTCAGTCACTTGAATAATTCACGCTTCCCTATTGTATCAATCACTTTGCTGTCATTATGAATGTATTGTTTTAGAACTGATGTTATATTGCCTGCAAGCAAAGTTTTGAATCAAAGCAACAGACCCTGTTGCATCCTATAGTTAGTTTTGAATTAAGATGAATAGTGATATGATTCCTTCTAGGGTGTGCACAAATGATTCTAGAAAATCTTGCAACTCTGACTATTGCCTTGGATTTAGTAACAATCATATGAAGGCTGAGGGCCTTCTTCAAAGTGGGTAATAGTTAGGTAAACACTAAGATTTAACTTGAATAACTATATTTGCACACTGACATATCAGAAATATAAGTATTACTCATTGGAGTTTAAGGAATGAAATAGGTTCCGTAAGTTTACTTAAATTATGGGATCTTGAGGTAGACATAAAGGGCACGGGGTGCGATGAAGTACAGTAGAAGGGATCCATCTGTAGTCTGGGAGCATTAGTGAAAAATGGAAACAAATTTTATAAAACTGATTTTCTCAGAATAGTTAAGTCTTATCATATATCATCATCATATCAAAAGCCCAAGTAAGTCCTCCCAGAGCTTTAGTCAGAAATCCTGTGACAAATTGTGAAATTAGGTTGCGCAGTGTTTCCAGGAGAACATGCCTAATAATATGGTATTAAAAACTAGGCTGCAATGAAATAAAGAGATTGGATAAAAAATACAGTTTTATTTTAATGTAGGTTAATGTGAATTTTGTTATACAAATCTCACCGATTCTCTGTTTACAGGCGGCCCGCGGTTAACGGTGCAATCACTCAACGGCGAATCGGTTTTACAGTGGTCGTCAAAAATATTCATTAAAAAAATAAGGCATTTTAAAGGTATCTTTACGGCACAAATTTCAGTTAACAGCGCCGCTAGCGCCGTTGTCTAACGAGTTCATACATATGTAGAAATACCGTTCAGACCATAAAGGTTATGCAAATTATATTAACAAATTTTATGGAGAGTTATTACGTAGGTATTAGGGTAAAATATATGCCTCTGACGCTGTTCTATGACGAAAATATAGAGTTACATAAGTGCAAATTTAGCTATGGATGTGTCGATTCATAAATGTTCATGCTTTTGTTTAAAATGTGTATGAAAATGTATTACGTGAAAGGCATTTTTATTTCTGTACAGAAATATGATACAAAGGCTGCTTTTGAAACTGCCCTTCACGTTATCAAATACGATGTTTTTTCATGTTCTTTCTTGTAAGCCGCCGCCTGCCGCTCTTCCGAAAATATCGATTTAAAAAAGTGCAAATTAGCGATCGATGTGTCGATTTTATAAATGTTTATGCTTTTTATGTTTAAAATGTGTATGAAAATGTATTACGAATAGGGTATTTTTATTTCTGTGCAGAAATATGATAAAAAGGCAGCTTTTGAAACTCCCCTTCAAGTTATCGACTACGATGTTTTTTTCAAGTTCATTCTTGTATGCCGCCGTCTGCCGCTCTTCCGAAAATATCGAGTTAAAAAAAGTGTGCAAATTTAGCAATCGATGTGTCGATTTTTCAAATGTTTATGCTTTTATGTTTAAAATGTGTATGAAAATATATTACGTAAAGGTATTTTCATTTTTGTACAGAAATAAAATACAAATTAAGGCAGCCTTTGTATCTACGCTCCACGTTGTCAGGGGATGGTTTTTCATGTTCATTCTTGTCCGCCAGTTCCGAAAAATGCATTGTGTTATTTTATTAATTATGCATCTTTTCCATAAAACCTTTAAAAAGTTATACATTATTTCACTGTATCCAAGAATATTGTATGTATTGTCATATTATTGTATTTTAAAATACTACGGCAAACTTAAGCCCGTATTCCGCGGAGCGGCCAATGTTGTGGTTTGAAATCTGCTGATGAATACGAGTCTGTTTCACCATAACGCAATTCTGAGCGAATGCTCTTGCTTCTAGTTAGCATAAACGAATATCTATATACTTGACTTATATGAGACAAAGTTATTTTTCCTTATACAGCGTGTTTTTAGGTGGAAATATTTATTGAATATGTCTCGTTGTGAATGTGAACTACTATTTTTTTCGTTAACAGATTACGTTGGCGGCATGTTTATTGCGTAAAAAATTACGTGATTCCGTTCGCAATAATCCTTTATATCATCGTAATACGAACTTTACGTTATTTATCTTATATCGGCGTGAAACCAACAGTAAAATGTGTTCTTTCAAGCACAGTAGTTTTGATTAAAACTATTTTATCCCAATTTTATCTACAGTTGTGTGTGATGGCAGACATTTACTGCAGTTTTATCCTTGTTGCCGATGTACAATAATAGTCATTAGCAGCTTGAACAGTTTTCTCAGCTTCAGTTATAAATAGGTTTAAATTTAACGGTATATTTCCCGATTGATCTTTAATCTATATTGATCTCTGATCTATAGCGAATAAAGTTATTACATTAAGATATCTCAGTTCTATTCTATACATAACGCCATTTATAACAAATACGGTAATGTTGCACTGTAGTACGATGATCGAAATACAAGCCAAACAGATGTTATCCAGTTCGGTTGTACTTAGAAAAAAAAAAAAAAAAGTCGTTTCTCGTTCGGTTGTTCATGGCTGTACACGTTCACGCAACGAGTATAACGTTAAAACCATACTTTCATCATTCTCTTTTGCTGTTATTGAACTTAAGTAACTAGAAGATGGATAAAGTTAGGCCATTGTAATTTGATCTCTCATAAAATCGAACTATCGTAAGACTAATGATCGTAACCTGAACACTACAGCTACCTGTACACTGTATAAACTTTATTATATCTTTACATACTCTAGACACCCACATGTACTGTACAGTAAATTCTATAGTACTATACTGCATAAATATAATTTTACTTATTGCGCCGTTGTGGGATTACGGCGCCTTTGACTGGTCTAGAGTTTCGAAAGAAGGTGTGCGGTGGCCGTAGGCTTTAAAATCGCTCGGCGTCGAAAATCGCTTGGCGTCGGTGGCCAGGAACGGAACCCCTGCCGCTAACCGAGGGCCGCCTGTACTTACATCCACCGGAGATATGGATCTTGAGGACAGATTGATGTGCTGAGTAACATGGTCTTGCTTCTATGATGATTACAAGTAAGCACAATGCCTGTGCCTCAAGTTTGTCAACGGACCTACCAACATACAACTTAGATGGTTTCTTCCAATTCATGTGCGATAATGCAGATGCAACGATTTGTGGTCACCAGCTGGTAACCCAGACAGTATAACTAGAACGATCTACTACAGACTTACCAAAACCAATAGTAGTTGGGAAGTTTGGAAAGATACTCATAATGACTTACAAGAAGCCAACCAAAATAGGATTTAAGCTTTATTATCCTTGACCCTCTAAAGGATGCCAATATTAGTCATCCCAGTCAACACTTGGCATTGTTTCTAGACTACTGGTGGATGTGGAACTTTTCAGTTCGATACCTGTCCATCATGGAGTGGGTTCAAGCAAACAGTTGTGAGAAGTGCAAACTATGAGAAAACAAGGATGGAAACCCTTCCATTTATCCATCTTGATCTGTCAAATCCAAGTACGTACGTACAATATATACAGCCTTGTCTTTTGCTAAAAGGCAATGTGAGTTGCATGGTATCAAGACATTCGACCAGCCATAAACATAAAAGCAGCAGAGATTGTTGCTGCAGCTACGGATCTACCAGATGCAGTAGTTTGCTTAGGTGATTTCCATCTCTGTGGGAAACTATAAATACTACCGAAACAGTGATACACATGATGACTGGACTTTTATATGCTCGAGCTGTCAGAGCTCACATATTGTCCTCAGCTGTTCAGTCAGAAAGAAAAAATGAATTCAATACTTGAACAGCTTCTGGATGGAATTATGCCTGTGCCACTGGTAGTCTTGGTGATGCTTCAATCCAAATCTTTGTGACTGCTCTGGCCAATATCATAGATGAAGAAAAACAGAAAAGCCCTACTGGAAATTATGGATCAGCTACCGGGAACAAGTATCCATTCTGAAGATGTTTCTGTATGCCAAACATACAGGTGAAATTGGAAGTTGCACTTGCAATGCATCAGGAGAATGATACCCTACTTTCATACTGATGGGCACCCTGCTTGGGCACCTTGCTTATGCCAAGTCTGCCAGACTATATCTTTAACAAATGAAGTCACTAGCATCAAAGATGTCTGAAACTAAATACAAACAGTTTACCGAGGGTGGCTACTTAACGGTAAAAAAACAAAAAAAAAATGTTGCCTATAAGAGTGGAAACTTCACAGATCAAACTATTAAACAAAACCTCTTGGAATGTTTAAATCCTCAGAGGGTGTGACTCGTGGACGTGAAATTACTGAAAGTACTGTAACAAAGTGGATCTATGTATTTCCCCACTGCATTCCTCTCTGTGAAGTAATTGAACCGTACAAATATCCATACATCATCTAAACAACACAAGGACCTACAGCAAAGTTCTCAGGTTCAAGACCATAAAGACCTAGACCTAGTAACCTTTCTACAATGGTTGAATGTCTATTCTCCTTTCACATACTCTAACCAGACATCACTAGTTGCTATAGCCACAGGCCTAGTGGCAGATGCATCTGTTAACAGTGACACCTCATGAAATAGGTGATGCTGCGGCTACCTCAATGGATGGTACAGTGTTCTCTGATGTAAAGCTGAAGCACAGTGATCGAGCCATAACCATAAGAGGTACTACAAATACAGTCAAGGTCCATGAGCAATCTGTCGTTGTTAATCCCACATTGTTATTCAAGAGAATAACCTGTTATCAAGAGCAGTTCTGATATGGATGGCAATTTTTTTTATTGCTACAACTGGATTAACACTTGTGAGGTCAGAATCAATTGTTGTGATTGGTTGTTGTGATTGGTACTGACACTGATTTGCTGGTTATTCTTGTATCACAAGTGACTCCTGGAATGAGTCTGTACATGTGTGGTCACAGCCCACCCATCATATATGATATCCAAGTCATACAGAATGCCATTGTTGGTACTTGCTCAAAAGGAAAGTCTTGATATGTTTGATGTGTTCAAAAGTTCTCAGAGCTCTAATAATAACAATTTGTTCTGACACTTAATACAAACCCTCAGTCCTTTACATAAGGAATTACTATTCAGTGCAGCTGGACCGGTCATAAGATTTACAAACAAGGTAGTTCGGCAGTAACTGCTTGTCCGATGGTCGAGAGTCCCGCCCAACTGGAGGTAAACATACCGCTTTGCTTTCGACCGCCGTTGGGTGTAGACGTGTGTTCGCCTCTTTGCCGGCCTCTGTCGTGAGATCGTTGATGTTTACAACACTGAGCCACTTACTTCCACACTGTTTCTTTGTATATTACTTAGTTTGTGTGCACTTGTAAGCACTTTGTGGATTTGCATCACTGGAATCATGCAAGCCCACAAAGTAGAGAAGCCCCCTCACCCCTCATCCAACCGGAGAGTGTGCCCTGGAGTGGAAGGATGTAAGTGCGGGGCATTCAGGTTCAACGATGCGGTGGACCCTCATTTATTATGTGCGCGGTGCCGAGGGCGTGAATGCTCTCGGGCCGTACCATGTGATTTTTGTATCTCCTGGTCGGAGGAGCAGTGGGAGCTCTATGAGAAGAGGAGGAAACCACGTAAAGATGCCAAGGTGTCATCGGAAAGCTCTTCCTCAGCACCTCTGGTGACAGATACGTCGTCTTCCTTCCTCCCTCCTAGCCACCTCCGTAGCGCCTCAGTGGCATGGTTGGTATGGTGTTTGCTACCCACCTCAGTGGTTGCGGGTTCGATTCTCGGCCATTCCATTGAGGAGTGTGAGATGTGTATTTCTGGTGATAGAAGTTCACTCTCGACATGGTTCAAAAGTCACATAAAGGCGTTGGTCCTGTTGCTGAATAATCACTGGTTCCATGCAACGTAAAAACACTATACAAACAAACAATCCTAGCCAGCTCCCTCGTATGGCTCTCTGCCCTACGGGGGACGTGTCCCATTCAGCCTCTTCGTTCGATCTGTCAAGCACAGAGGAAGGAGCGCGACATCCTGACCTGGAGTTGTACTCGAGGTCTTCGGTCTGTTCAGGGTGGGATTTTTCCCCCTCTGAGCGAACGGGGAACCCCCCCCCCCCCCCCAATTAACCCAACTGTTGCTTCCCCAGGTGTGTGTGCCTCCGCAGGTGGAGACCTTCAGCAGGTGTGGCACTCGCTAAGCCTTCTGGGCACTCCCAGTATCCAGGGGCTATTACAACATCTGGCTGTGGCCCCAGTGACTCACAGGGTGGTGGCAATGACTACCACAACTCTCTCAACACCAGAGTATGCCACACCGCTGCACCTGGTGTACATGCAGCATGTGGCATCTGTAACCCCTTCAGCCACTGCACAAGCCCCGCTGACTTATGTGCCGTGGAAGGATATGGTTCCTCTGCCGCTTGGGTTTGCTGTCCTCGCCCCTGACTTTGAGTGCCCGAAGAGCTCCCCGCTTGACCGCCCACCAGTTCCTGTGGCTGTTCCTGTTGTCTCTGTTTCTGCCCGTGTTAGTGCTGCTCCTTCCGCAGGTTCCTCCGGAAAGGTGCAGTTTGGCTGTGTTGCTACCACAACTGCCCCAGCTCCATCCTGGATGGAGGACCTGTCAGTTGTCCTGAGGAAGTTGACGAAGAAGTCCAGGAAGAAGAGCCCTTCAACTTCCAAGGCCCCTCAGCCGAGGAAGAAGAATGTGCCCCCCCCCCAAGAATCCTCAATCAGAGACTTCTAAGGGTCTGTCCCACTAGCAGGTGGGTCTTCTGCTGGTCCTCCTGTTCCTTCGGGAACAGGGCCCGTCTCTCCTTCCCCAGGAAGAAGAAGACGGGGACCATAGGGGTACCGGCTACTGCTAGAAGTGTTCGTGAACTATCGGTGATAAGATTAGTGTGAAAAATAGTATAGGAAAAACGTCTTCTAAGTTAGTTTATCAAGTGTAAAACTATAAATCAGAACAAGATGGCAGTAAGTTCCAACTGCGGGAAAAGGTGGCGTAATTTGGCGTGTCTAGCAGATTCGCAATATGATGAGGTAGCAGGAAGGGAACTGGCATTTCTCATCTATGAAATCAGCAACAGTCCTAACCAAAAAGATACAAAAGCATTCATAGATATATTAGAAGGATATAATCCTTCACTGACCATCGCTTCCACTGGGACCAGACGGCTCGCACGACTGGTAGCAGCTCTCCTGACACACGAGACCAAAGCTGTCGTCCTCGGTCCAGGGCTTCTCTACATAGAGACCGCTGGTCCAGACCTGCAGCTTGATCGCCACCGTGGGTTGGCGATAACCTGCAGTCCTCCCAGCCCACCGGCTCCGCTGGTAGGCAGGGTAGGAGCATCAGGTCTACCTCACCTGTCCCTTCAACCTCCTCGGGCTACACCGGGAGGAGCGAGGCGAGCAGGGGTGACCTCGAGGAGTGCACTCCTCACAGTCCTGCCACAAGAGCCTATGATCTGGCTCGGTCCTTGGACCTAGCAGGTACATGCAAGTAGTTGGAGGAGATCACGAGGGGTCTGGCGAGGTTCTTCCTCCTGAAGGAAGAGTGCCTCGAGATGTGATCGGTCTGGATGGATCTGACGGTTCATCGCCTCAGGACGCGATCACCCCCGAGATACAGAGGTCCTTCGCAGAGGTCATTGCACTGATTCATCAGCACAACAACCTCCGGGAAGGATCAGTAGTTGCTCCCTCCGAACCTCCATCAAGGTTGGAGTCGTTCTGAGTACCCAAAAAGGAACCCAGAGCGACGGTGGGTTTACCCCAGTCCACCTTGGCCGACGGTGTGCTGGACCAGGTGAACGCTCTCGTCTCCAGACAGGAAAGTTCGTTTAGGTCCAGCAGGTCGGACAAGCTGCTTCCCCCTCCTCTGCCTCGCCAGTGGCGTTTCTACATGCCATCAGTGGACCTGTTGCCAACCAAGCAGGTTGACCCAAAGATAGCTAGGCTAACTCTGGGGGTGCCTCTCCATCACCTGCTGGCTGAGAACCTCTGGTTCTCACAGAAGAGGCATCAGCCCTGGAAGCGACTGCCATGGCAGCCTTCCAGGTCGTCTCCTGGCTGGATCTGTGGTCCCTCACAGTATCCAGAGTCGCAGCCTCCTTGGGAGCTATTGTTCCCGAGGAAGACTCTGCGTTTGGGAGAGACTGCCAGCCTGGAGGTAGGGCCATCTCCTACCTCGCCCACCAGACAGCCAACCTGGTCCTGAGGCGACGGGACTAAGTCCTGGCTCCGGTAACCAGAGCGGCGAGCGGCCGGTCGAGAGGTGACACTGGGTTTACTGAACAGACCGTTGCTGGGTTCCTCCTTTCTCTTCCCCAGAGATGGTGGACGCTGCGGTGGAGAAGCGGAGAACTGAGGAAAGTGACCGCCTGGTACACTAAACAGTCTCAAAGACATCTGGGAAGTCTTAAGCAACTGCGGCCAAGCCTCGGCGCTTGACTAGTTCTTCGTCCGCTACCAAGACGCTAACACCATTGAGGTCGCGAGGAAAGACCTAGCCTTCGTCTTTCGCTTCGAGGAGTGAACGTCAGCCCTCCTCCCAAGCCTCCTACTCCCGTGGGAGACCTGCTAAGCGGAAGCCGAAGAGAGGGAAACGCTAGGGATGGCGTTCCCCATCACCTGCTGTCGGAAGTGGGGCGTTGCCAGGCGAGTCATTGGGCAACTTGGCAGCGCTATGGAGCTGAGACCTGGGTAGTGGATGTCCTTCGGGAGGGATACCTACTACCCTTCGAGTCGCGGCCACCCCTCACTTCTCACCCGGTCCACCTTCAGGTTCTGCCAGGGATGTAGCACTACAAGAAGATGTCAAGACCACGCTGAGCAAACGAGCTGTGGAGATCGTGCGAGGTCAGTCGCTGGGTTTCTACACTGACACTTCCTAGTGGAGAAATCTTTGGGGGGCTGGAGACCGGTGATAGATCCCTCTCCCTTGAACCGATTTGTTCGCCAGACCCGGTTCACGATGGAAACAGCACGCTCAGTGCTCGATTCCATCAGGGAGAACAATTTCATGCTTTCGGTGGACCTGAAGGTTGCGTATTTCCAAATACCCATCCATCAGTCCTCCAGGAAGTACCTCCGCTTTATCCTCGACAGGACTGTGTACCAATTCAGGGCACTTTGTTTCGGTCTCTCAACCGCCCCACAGGTGTTCGCGCAAGTGTTCACTCTGGGGGGCCCATTCAGTCGGGATATGCCTGATTAGGTATCTCGACGATTGGCTGGTCCTGGCGAGCACCCGCTCACAGTTGCTACAGGACAGAGATCGACTCCTCGACTTATGCTACGATCTGGCGATCGTGGTGAATGTCAAGAAGTCAGATCTCGAGCCCAAGCAGAGGATAAAGTACCTGGGCATGCTGATCGATATGGTAGCAGCACAAGTCTTCCTCGCAGACTTGTGGATCAGCAGGTTCAGAGAGGCAGCCAGACGGTTCCTGTCTCGACAAGGAACAGTCAGCTCAGCAGCGGCAAGTCATGATCGGTCACCTGTTGTCACTGCGGTCTCTTCAGTGGAGACTAAATGAGTGCTGGTCACAGGCATGGGATCCACAATCCTTCCTGGTTTCTCTCACGGAGGAAGTAAGGGATGACCTGGCCTGGTGGCTAGACAACAGGAACCTCTTAATAGGAGTGGCCCTGCGCATTCCCTCTCCGGAGATGCTGCTGTTCTCAGACGCATTGACCGAGGGTTGGGGCGCACACCTAGAAGAGTTGCTGGTTGCAGGAGTGTGGAACCATCACAACAGGCCCCTTCACATCAGCTTCCTGGAACTCAAGGCTGTGTTCCTTGCACTCCAAGAGTTCCGGGAACGACTGATGGGACAGTCAGTGGTGTTGATGAGCGACAACACAATGGTAGCGGCATACGTCAACGAACGGGGGCCTAGTGTCCCTCCCGTTGCACCAGTTGGCATTGCAGGTGCACAAGTGGGCCATGGCTCTCTTGGTAGAGCTGTCAGCCAGATACATTCCAGGCAAGAGGAATGTAGTGGCAGACAAGCTCAGCCACCAGAATCAGGTGACTGGGACCGAATGGTCTCGACACCCAGATGTGGCAGAAAGGCTCTTCGACCTATAGGGGCGTCCAGTAGTGGATCTGTTTGCCACCCAGCACATCAGAAAACTTCAGGTTTTCTTCTCTGTTGTACCGACCCATGAGCAGCTGCAGAGGACATGTTCCAACACCCGTGGGACAACCTCGTAATGTACGCCTTTCCCCTGTTCTGCCTGATTCGCAAGGTAATCAGCAGAGTGTTGACCACCAGCAACCTTCAGATGATTCTGGTGGCTGAGGCTATTTGGTATCCGGACCTGCTGGCTCTTCTCTTGGAGGCACCATGAGAGATTCCCCCATGGCACAACATGCTGTGCCAACCGCACATAGAACGGTACCACCAGGCAGTACATTCCCTGTGTCTTCACAGCTGGCAGTTATCCACCATCTCTTGCGAGCAAGAGGCTTTTCTCGCTGAGCAGCAACAGAGATGGCTGGTTGCCTCAGACAGTCCTCTGCAGCAGTGTACCAGGGAAAGTGGTCCGTCTTCTGTGGTTGGTGTCGTAGACAGGGTCTCTGACCCAGTCTTCAGCAAGTAGCGAATTTCCTCGTCTTTCTTCGCCGAGAGAAGCTCCTCTCTGTCTCTGCAGTTCAAGGCTACAGAGCTGCCTTGGCCCTAGTCCTTAAATTGCGAGGAGTCGATATTTCCACCTCCATGGAAATATCACTCCTAATGAGGAGCTTCAAGAGTTCTTGCCCACCCAGGGAACTCAGACTCCCGGGGTGGATGTGACTCCTGTCCTTAGGAGCTTGACTCACAGACCCTACGAGCCGCTCCGAGAGTCGTCAGACAGAGATTTGACTCTCAAGACTGTCTTTCTGCTGGCCCTGGCATCGACAAAAAGAGTAGAACTCCACGGTCTTTCCTTCAATGTTAAACACTCGAGGGGATTGGGATTAGTTATGCTCGATTTTGTCCCGGATTTCATAGCAAAGACTCAGAACCCTTCAGTCCCTGACGCAAGGTTCGAGTCCTTCATGATCCCCTCCCTGGAAGACTTCACCAATAATGATGCAGATGAGATGCTGCTTTGTCCTGTGAGGGTGCTACGACGCTATCGGAAGAAAACTCGACACCTCAGGTCTGAGTGTTGATGCCTCTTCGTTAGCACCGGGGTTACCAAGAAAGAAGTGTCCAAGAACACTGTTTCTTTCTGGCTTCGTGAGGTAATCCGAAAGGCGTAAGACTCAGACAGGAATGCAGACACCAGTACCCTTCGTTCGAGAGCCAACGAAATCAGAGGCATTGGTCCAACCCTTGCATTCTGCAAGAACTTGTCCGTGGCACAGGTACTGAAGGCAGGGGTTTGGGCCAACCAGACCACCTTCACCTCCTTCTACCTTCAGGATATTGCCCACAGGTCCTTGGACACATTTTCCTTGGGACCCTTGGTGGCTGCTCAGCAAGTTGTGTAGCTTACCCAGCTCCTTTACCAGACAAGTAGCATCTCATACTTATGAGACTGCATGAATGGAGAGTGAATGAGAGTGTGACTGGCTTCTCTTCCTCCTCTTTTTCTTCCCTCTCCCTGCGGGCAGAGGGTAGCAGTCGTCACCATGCCGGACAGGATGATGATGCAGGTAAGCTATGTAACCTAGCTCCATTCTACCCCTTTCATTAGGGATAGAAGCGTTTATCCGTCCCTTCCCTAACAAGGGGGGAAGCGGACACCAGTGAGAGACAAACCCTATACTTTATTGTTGGCTCTTACTTAGGACCTAGTTTTTGCTTGCTATTCATAAGAGGTACGCTTGCCTCCCTCTTATGAATTGGTTCAGAGGTCTGACCACTGATCTTGCAGTGCGCACACTGATCAGTTGGGCAGAGGCTAGGTTTCCCCCCTCTGCTCTTTGACCAGGGAGGAAACCCAGGTTGGGCAAACACCAGTCCATTCACAAGACTCAGATTCCACCACCAATAAGTGAGTCTTCCTTATGTAAAGGACCAAGGGTTTGTATTATGTGTCAGAACAAATCACAATTTTTGGAAGTAAATTGTATTTTTCCTAACTATACAAACCTCAGGTCCTTTACATATAGTCCCACCTCATGCCACCCCTCACTCTGTTCCTGGGCCTAAAGCAATGTGATATGTTTTTCTCCAGTCCAGCAGGACTCCCGACCATCGGACAAGCAGTTACTGCCGAACTACCTTGTTTGTAAATCTTACGACCTGTCCAAAAATTGAGATATTTCCATGGCCAGAGGGCAGTTCCTTCTAATACTCTATGGTGCCAGGAGAGTTGATACCCTAGACAAATAATGCTTCACATGCTCCATTGGCAGATCCTCCCTGATGTCATCATTCAAATTAGAATCACTAACCCTGACCAGTGCAGTAACAAGACAGCACTCATTTAGAGCATATCTGACAGTTCAGCAGTGAAAAGGGAACCTGTTAAATCCCAAGGAATGGGGTTGGCAACACCAAGACGACATGATGGTGCCAGTTGGAACAGATAAACCAGTGGCACCAGAATGTCTACTCAAATGTATGGTATGCAGGTGCAAAGATCATTGTGGAAAGGGTTGTGGATGCAGGAAACTTGGATTACACTGCACATCAATGTGCAGCAAGTCAGGGTTAAACATGTACAAACATTGCAGATGTCTCAAGTGAAGATATTTAACTTGATTCTGAAACATGCTATGAACATTCAAGAATCCTAACCCTACTTTTGTTGGTTACATTTGTTAAAGGTTGTATTGGAAGATTTTTATTTGTTTATTAATACACCAATAAAATGTACATTTAATGTTTTGAAGTTGAAATTCTATCCATGTTTTAGTAATATTTAGAGATCTTGAGGGTATGTTATGGGATTTCTGACTTACTTTCTACATGGATTTTCTTTGGCTTTTGATATGTTAAAGTACGTTAATTTCTAAATTATGGTGAAAAAATAAGTTTCATAACATTTTTTTTTTCCAATATTATGGCTAATGCTCTTGGACTACTGGGCACACGAAGCGAAGCACAGTATCCACAGCTGACTACTGCTATCTGCAATTAGTATGCACATATATGCAGATTGATCGCAACTTGAGTTAGTGGATCGAGGTGGTGTACTGATGGTATCTAGCAACTCAATTCCATAGCACTGTTTTACTTTTATGTTTTCACAGAATGACCATTGTATAAAAAATTACACAACTATCAAATAATACAGGACTTGAACTTGGAAAAAAAATAAAGTAAGTATTAGGACATGACTGACTCTTGAAAGAACCATGGAATGTGGTACTTTACCTCGTACAGGAGATGAAGTCGTCTTCCTCTTGGACGCCAGCAGGAGAGGGAAATGACTAAGACACCACAAAAATTCACTTGAGGCCAGCAACAGCCATGTTCTAAGAGGGGTAGCTTTGGAGAGCGAGACATACAGACTTTTCCGGAGTTGGACTGTGTTCCTTGAATGTCTAAAAGTCTCAGAGGCATCTGGGATGCTGTAAGGTCCCTTTATAACAGTCAGAGTTTATGTTCAGATGTCTCGACAGGTTGTGTAAGTTGTCTGACCACGTGTCCCGTACAAGGTCTTCAAGGCTCAAGGTCAATGCTACTCGTCCCTTAAACATGGCGGTTACCTCATGTTCTTTGCCTTGTTGCTCTGTCTGGCACTGTTTTTTTCCTTTGAACAGGAATTAACTTTCCCCTCGGCCAGCCACCTGCAAACCAAGGCCTCTCAGTCAAACGAGCAAGTGCAGATTAACTTAGTTAATCTTCAAAAGGAGTGATGAGTGATTGGTAGGGGCAAATTTCACCTGCATCATACTTTATTAATGGCAGATGAGATGGCGTAAGAAGAGGGCTCCCTTGTTGCACCTCCCCAACCTAGACGATATTCACACCCAAAAACGAAAATGAGTTGGAATGACTGCAATGATAATCTTATAACTTAAAAGAAAATGTGACAACCTCTGTGATACTTTATATAAAAAAATTACATCAACTTTGTTGATTACTTTATTTGCAGAAATTATCTTGCTGCTAGAAAATCATAACTGATTTTAAATTAGAATGATAGTAGCATACAATGAATATCATTTTAAACAGTTACTTAATTTGTAACTAAATAAACCTTAAACTGCAAGGTTATTAAGGTTAGCTTAATGTTATCATGCACTGTGATGTAATACTACTCTACATTACAAGGTTATGGTATTAGTTAGCCTTGAAGAGGCTGTAGAAATGTTTGTGGTTTTGTTAGGTGAGTCTACGATTTATTATGAGCGATAGCTCTGTTCCCTGAGGGCATCTCCTACAAGAGTGCCAAACATAAACTAAATAGTATACCATTCATACAGTACTTGAATCATTTTGAGCCAGATGCTCATATGTTAATCAAAAGAAGGGAGTACAGTGGCCCCCCCCTCATATTCGCATTCTCAGGATTCACGGATTCGCAGATTTCTATCTGGACCAATATCTACCTATTATTTGAAGAAAATTTGCCTTTTTGCAGGGTTTTCTGATGAAAAGAATCACTAATTAGTGTAATTTTATGTCAGTTTTATGACTAAATACTTTGTTATGATACAAAAACGATTTACTAATTTTCAAATATTAATATTGATTTATACTGTATTAGTAAGTTTAATAAGATTAAATATCACATAATAAAAATAATAATTCTCTCTCTCTCTCTCTCTCTTCTCTCTCTCTCTCTCTTACAGAGATGTATGTTTTTTGTATGATAAATAAATGATTCACTATTTTCAAATATTAGCATTAATGTATACAGCAAAAATATCAGTTCATTAAAGAAAATACCATAGTGAATTAGTAAGATTTTAGTTTATAAATTTAAAAAATTATGTAAGAATGAAGGAAATCCCAGTCTTCTCTCTAACTCCAGGTACTAAAGCTGTCAAATATATCAAGTAATGCGACAGGAGGGGAGGAGGTGTTGTTTTGTTGCCACTAAGTGCTCATGTAACCTCTCTCTCTCTCTCTTTCCTCTCTCTCTCTCTGTTTTGCTACACAAGATGTGTATGTCATAGTGGCAACTCTCTCCCTCTGTTTTGCTGGAAGCATTAGAAGTGTATGTGCATAAATTAAAAATTCTGAGAGAACAGAGAGATAAACTCTCTCTCTCTCTCTCTCTCTCTCTCTCTCTCTCTCTCTCTCTCTCTCTCTCTCTCCTGAGATGAAAGAATATACACATTGGCAACCGCGTGGTTGCTAGATAACTCGTAGAGCTCAAGGTCGTATTTGTTTAGGGTAATTTTCCCCATCAGAATAAATGATGGGCTTAGCTCTTTCTCAGTGCATACTATAATTATGAAATAAACAATAGAAAGGAATTTCCTTATGAGTGACTGATCGTGTTTTTATAAATTATTACTATGTTAAAGGGGTTGTATTTATTAATGCTTTTCTTACAAGACCCATGTAGGCTGAGGTTACCTTGCATTAATAAAAATGGATCTTTCAGTTAGAGGAACTAATGAAAGAAAATAAAGTACAGTAGTGCCTTAATATACGAAATTAATCCATTCCAAAGCGGCCTTTGTAACCTGATTTTTTCATATCTCTAACTACGTTTTACATGCAAATTGCCTAATTCGTTCCAAGCCATACAAAAACACCACAGTAAATTTTATAATAAAGCTAAATTGATCAATAAACATTGAAATATAACAATTTGGACCATTGAATACCTAACATAACCTTTATTATAGTACGTACCTGTAAATAAAGTGTATTATTGTACATGGCACAAGAAATACTGTACGTACATGTACGTACATATGTAGTAAAATGTGGAACCTTATTTTTTGAGTGAGGCAATCTCTAAAAGTGGCGACAGAGGAGGAGGACAAATAACAGAAAACATGAACACTTAACTTTACAAAACATATTAAAAAATGGCAGAAAACATTAATGCTAAACTTTACGAAACACATTAACAGATGGCAGAAAACATTAACACTTCTTGATTATATCCACCTTCATTCGCCATAGAAAGCATCCTCTTCTTTTCTTGAACTTCAGCAACATTCTTGGGACCCATGGCTAATAACATATGTAATTAAGTTCACACACAACATGATAAAGTAACTTACAGTACAACGAAAGCGAAATCACTAACATGAATTTATGTTAACAAATGAATTATATGTGAACGAACGAATTCCAGTGTTTAAAATAACACTGCTGCAAAAAAAGGTCCAGGAATGCCTTTACATAGAGGCATGATGTGACAGATGCTGACCAATAGGAGAGCAGGATCTTACGGCGGTGACTAGCATCAGGAACCAATTGGAGAGCAGGAGGATGGTGGCGAGTCTACTGAGTTGGCGGCGCACGAGTTTTAAAATTGTTCTCGGCGGTCCAAGAGAATCTTGGACTTTACCATTACACTTTCACAACCTGAATTATTTTCATATACAGAAGCAAAAAAATCTTCATCTTTGCTTTCGTAACTTGGATTGTTTGTAATAAGGACTTTCGTATGTCGAGGTTCCACTGTATGTCTATTAACACCTAACATGAGCGAGAGAAAGAGAAATATCCAGCGATACCGAAATTCTGGCAGGATATGAAGCCCACTTCAGTATGTGCCTAACTAAAATGTGCTATTTTGGGTGTGAAATTTCCCGAAGAAGGAAATTTTTTTTAGGGAAATATGGGCTCTATATCCTTTTTAACTCCAAACTTCTCTTGGCACTTTAGTAGCTCGCCTAGTATTAAAAAAGCATGTGAGCTGTCATGCAGTAGCTATCAAAAGCTTTTGTATTAAGTCTAACTCTCTCTATGCTTTTAAATTACAGGCAGTCCCCAGTTACCGGTGATCCGGTTTTATGGGGCTTGTCTAGTGCCATAAAATCGGTAATTCATGGTGCCATAATGGGGTGAGTTCCGGTTATCGGCGCCATAAGGTTTTCGCTTATTGGCACACCCCCAGGAATGGAACCCTCACCGATAACCAGGGACTGCTTGTAATTTGGCATGCACGTGGCCTAGAATATTCCTATCTAACTCTAACTCTAGCAGTCACAATATTTGGTTAAACCTAATGTAAAATAGTACAGTGGACCCCCGTACTCGCGTTTTCCGAATTCGCAGACTCACACATTCACAGATTTCTCTCGGGAACGTTTCTCTACATTATTCGTGGAAAATTTGCATATTCGCGGTATTTTTCTATGAGAAATATCCACAAATTCCTGGTTTTTTTTATCAATTTCATCATAAAATACACTTTTTGAAATAAAAATTTTATACTTAGTATAAAAAATTTTACTTGGTTTTTCTTGAGTTTTAACCCTTAAACACCGAGCCGCTGTTTACCAAGTGTCTCTCGTATGCCGGCAGCGTTCAGGAGTTAGCGCCGAAGTGAAAAAAAGTTTTTTTCAAAAAAAACACAGCACGCTTAGTTTTTAAGATTAAGAGTTCATTTTTTACTCCTTTTTTTGTCATTGCCTGAAGTTTAGTATGCAACCATCAGAAATGAAAAAATATTATCATATATAAATATTGGAATATATAACAGCATGAAAAAAATTTCACATATAATTGTATACAAATCGAGCTGTGAGCAAAACGGTTAAAGCTAATGAGTTAATTTTTTTTCGTTGTATTGTACACTAAATTGCGATGATTTTGGTATATAAAAAACTGTAAAACAATCAAAGCAACACAGAAAAAATATTATCACAAAATGATGCATAAATTCGTAACATGCAGACGTAAAAAAAAAAAGTTTTTTTTCAAAAATTCACCATAAATCGAAATATTGTGCTAGAGACTTCCCGTTTATTGCAAAATGAAGGTAATTGATTAAATATTACTAGACTGTAAGTGTTTTAGCTTACAATTGCAGTTTTCAACCATTCCGGTCGAGTTAAAGTTGACGAAGGTAGAATTTGTTCTATTTATCGCAATTTATATGAAAATATTTCAAAATTGATGGAAGGTACAACCATGGGTTGTTTGTTGTTGTATTCTACATAAAATTGTGCACATTTTCATATATAAAACTTTATGTAACGGCTAATACAAAATGGTGCAAACATTACGACAAACTGACGAAAGAATTTCTGAGATTTTCGGCAGTTACAGCGCGCGGACGTAAGGAAAAGGTTTTTTTTTTTAAATTCACCATAAATCGAAATATTGTGCTAGAGACTTCCAATTTGTTGCAAAATAAAGGTAAATGATTGAATATTACTAGAATGTATGAGGTTTAGCTTACAATTGTATTTTTTTACCATTTCGGTCGAGTCAAAGTTGATCAAAGGTTGAAATTTTGGCACTTATCGCGATTTATATGAAAATATTCAAAACTGATCAAAGTTACAACCACGGGTTTTTTTTTTTTTTTTTTATTCTTCATGAAATTGTGGACATTTTCATACATAAAACTTTATGTAACGGCTAATATAAAACGGTGCAAAAATTACAACAAAGTGACGAAAGAATTTCTTAGATGTGTAGCTGATGCTTTTTAGTGCGAGAAGAAAGAAATTCGCGCATGCGCGCCTGGGTAACACTTGTAAACAAAACAACAGCTTGATCCGTGAGTTCCCAATGTTCCTCAAGGCACGTGATTTCAAATTTTTCGCAAACTAGGCCTATAACTATTTTTCCACAAATATTTATAAAACTTTTTGTAGTCGACGTATCGAACGTCAATTAAGCACCCGACAGACAATTTTAGTCGACGTATAATACGTCCAATAGGTGTTTAAGGGTTAACTAACAAAATAGGCTGTTTTCAGCATTTTTATAGGGGTTCCAACTATTTGCGGTTTCTAACTACATATTCAAGGGGGGGTTGGTCTGGTACGCATCTCCCGCGAATACGGAGGGAACACTGTACACCTAAAAAACTTAACATTTTACTTACTGCAGAAACTGAATCACTTATGTCATAAAAGGAGGTTTTTTGCTAGACTTTCTGATCCGTCTCAACTCTCGTAACCAGCTTTAGCAATGCCATTCAGCTGATAAGTAGTTGTTTGCAATGGGGTGGTAGGGAGTCCAACTGCAAGATCTGGCTAGAGGTCGCCACTAATATGATTCCTACTAGGATTTACAAAGCTGATTCTAGAAAATTATGCAACTCTTGGATTTATTAACAGTCATATGAGCATTATGGCTGAGGGCCTTTTTCAAAATGGGTAATACAGTGGAACCTCTACATACAAAAGTTCCTACGTATGAAAAATCCAGGTTACGAAAGCAAAGACGAAGATTTTTTTTCTTCTGTGTACGAAAATAATTCAGGTTGCGAAAGGGTAAAGTCCAAGATTCGCCCGGGCCTCCAAGAACAATTTTAAAACTTGCGCGCCACCAACTCAGTAGACTCGCCACCATCCTCCCGCTCTCCTATTGGTCAGCATCTATCCCATCATGCCTCTATGTAAAGGCGTTCCTTGACCATTTTTTGCAGCAGTGTTATTGAATTCGTTCTTTTACATATATTTCATTTTTTTACATAAATGTGTGTTAGTGTTTTCGCTTTTGTGGTACTGTAAGTTACTTTATCTTGTTGTGTGTGAACTTAATTACGTACATTATTAGCCATGGGTCCCAAGAATGTTGCTGAAGTTCATGGAAAGAAGAGGATGCTCTCTATGGAGACAAAGATGGAGATAATCAAAAAGTGTTAATGTTTTCTGCCATTTGTTAATGTGTTTCGTAAAGTTTAGTGTTAATGTTTTCTGCCATTTTTTAATGCGTTTCATAAAGTTAAGTGTTCATGTTTTCTGCCATTTGTCCTCCTCCTCTATCGTCACTTTCGGACATTGCCTCACTCGAAAGGTAAGGTTCCACATTTTATTTCATACGTACGTCCATGTACGTACAGTATTTCTTGTACCCTGTACACTAATACACTTTATTTACAGGTACAGTCATGGTTATGATAGGTATTGAATGGTCCAAATTGTTGTATTTCATTGTTTATTGGTCAATTTAGCTTTATTATAAAATTTACTGTGGTGTTATTGTAGGGCTTGGAACAAATTAGGCATTTTACATGTAAAACGCAGTTCTAGATACAAAAAAATCAGGTTACGAAGGCCGCTTTGGAACAGATTAATTTCGTAACCTGAGGCACTACTGTAGTTAAGTAATCACTAAGATTTAACAAAAAGAACTATTTTACATGCACTGTTATATCAGAAGTATAATAATTACTCACTGGTGTTTAAGGGAGAAAAGAGGTCCCATAAGTTGACTTAGGAATTAACATTATAAAGATATGATCTTGAAGTAGACATAAAGGTGACTCACTATTCCGGGGCACAGGGAGCAATGAAGTACAGTAGAAGGGATCCATCTGGGCACACAAAATGAAATACAGTATCCACAGCTGACTACTGCAATCTGCAGTTAAAATGCACTTGGTTATGCAGATTGAATACAACACAAGTTAGTGGATCGGGGGGCTGCACTGATGGTACCCAGCAACTCTATTCCACAGCACTGAATTCACTGTACATTATCACAGAATGACTGCTTGCTTATGGCATGAAAAAGTACATGAATATCAAATAATAGAAGACTCGCACTTGGAAAAGAAAAGCAATAAAGTTGATGTATAAGGATGTGACTTTACCTCCTACAGGAGATGAAGCCATCTTCCTCTTGAGTATCAGCAGTGGAGGGAAATGACCAAGACACCATAAAGATTCACTTGAGGCTAACAACAGCCATGTTTTAAGAGGGTAGCAAAAATTATTCTTTTATTCTCACTAATTTTACGTTAATGGCAGATGAGATGGTGTAAGAAGAGGGTTCCTTCATTTTAATATTTTTATATGTGTAACTTACCCAGTAGTTACTTAGCTAAGTTTCTACTCAACGGCAGTTTGAATTTTGAAATTAGAGTAGCAATTCTTTTGTTTTCCAGGGTAGGGAAATGTTCTGGACTGTCTCACTTGCTACAAGAAGGTTGAGGACTCAATAAAGGCTCTCTCCGCCTTTTGCTGGGCAGTAGAAGAAACTGATCCTTAAAAGAAGACCTCTTCAGGGGGTGCAATTTGTCTGGAAAATCCTATAGGTGCCTCTTGCTCGGTGAGGAGTCTCCCAAGTTAGAGGAAAGCTGGCTCACTTCCAAAGACACTTTCAATGGCCGTTGTGGCGGGATCACAAGCTAAAAACAAGCAGACAAGACCCCCCTCATAAATTTAACCAATCTGGCTGCCAAACTCACCCTCAGCCACACTTTCCTTTTCACGCTACAGAAAAAATGCAGGACAATTGACTTACCTACACACAGAACAAAAACACAACTACATGTACTCACCCCAACTCCAGATACTCAGGGTTATGCTGTGCTGTCCACTGGACGAGGTCGCTGAGACACCAACAACCGCCGCACACCAGCAAACAACTAACAACAAAGAACTATAACCACACAACTCAACAACAACCAAGAGCCACAACCACACAACACAACTCAACAACCAAGGACCACAACTCAACAACACAATAAACAAACAAGGACTACAACCACAGCAACAACCAAGGACTACAGCCACAACAACAACACCACCAAGAAACCACAACAGCTCACCAACAACCTCACTCCACAACACCAAACCAACAACCCCACAAGCCCACACCCAACCACTCACAACATCATCAAACCACAACAACTCCCTAACAATAGCAACAACCCTCAACCATAACAACTGACAACTCAACAGATGCTTACAAGCTCAACAACCTCCCAACACACAAGCACAACAACCTTCAAACATGCAGCACAAATAACTCAAACAACTCCCTGCAAACACAACACAACTGACCAACAATACTGCCAAGACCGCTGCCCAAATGTCTGTCCTTCATGATTTCTCATTACAGACTCCTCTTCAGAACTCTGATCACAACAACTAACGCCAACCGCACCAGCAGACAACCCAGAACTCACCAACAGCCAATTTAATCGCTAACCATCCATCCACCAATTACGCCCTCTCTCTCTCTCTCTCTCTGACGTTGTCAAATGGAACTCCCATAACTCCTCCATATTTCCTCCCCATTACATTTTACTATCTCCTTACACTCGCAAGACCCACACTAAATAGCCTTCTACAACACCCACGGATGCTCAGGTGCAGGTCCCCTGGATCTTGTTTGAGGGCCTTCATACACACACTCAGTTACACTGCTATCCATTTCTCCTAGACAACTTCCAGTCAGACTCCCATTACCATCTCCCTCACTACTATCCTCCCAAATCCCGCTCACTCCTTCATCTATATCTTCCAGTTCTTCTCCTAATATTTCTCGCAACTCTGCCACCAAATCACTTACCTCATTACACTCCTGCCAAACTCCTGAAGAGACTCATTCATACTGCCAACCGTGTCCTTACCACTTGATTCCCTTGCTGCTGAAATCTCACTGAACTTTGACAATTCAAACCCACACACACTATAAGTATCATTCCTTCGCTCATAGTCATCCGTATTACATGCCTCATCCACCAGTTTTATCCTAATACTAACCCCTCTATCATACAGTTCATGATTCTCCCTTCCATTTCCTTTTCTTACCTTCTTCCACTTTCCTCCATACTCAACCAACACCAACTGCCAGTCTTCCAGATCCATTTGCTCACTGACACCCGACTTACACTTATTCACCCTCAACCACTCACACTTCGCATTCTCCCGAACATATTATGGTACTTCCCTCCACTTATGGAGCTGGTTATGGTGTGCCCTAACCTCATCCACACCCCCATCTACTCGCAACTTCCCCAACACATAACTAAATCCACTCAATCCCACTTCCAAAATCTCAAAAAGCCCTTCAAATATCTCCCTCACCTTATCCACATTCATTCTTCCCATCCCAACCACCTCTTTCAACACTTTATTTCCAATCTTAAACCTTTCACTGGCTTTCTTCCACAAATCCCGATCACTCTGCAATGTGGGATTATATACCCACTCTGCACGTCCTACATACATATCCCAATCATTGTCGCCTTTACTCATCATTTGGAAAATCTGACATTGTTCTAACAGTCCTTTCAGCCAAACCATTCGCACTGGGCATATACAGAGTGGAATATACATGGACAATACCCCTTTTCTTCAACATTTCTTCAAATTCCCACCCCACAAACTCAGGCCCATTATCACTTAACATTTTTGCCAGCTTACACACACACATAGGCAACATTACTTGCCCCATCACCCGCGCAAGTTTCACTCCTCTTATCTTTGATGGGAACCACATAGGCAAATTTACTCATATGATCCACCATCACAATCATTCCCACATGTCCCCTCACATTCTTTGGCAACGAAACACAATCAATCACAAGCATTTCAAAGAGCTCTTTCATCTGCAGTTGCAACACAGCTGGACTCGCATGCGTACACTGGTACTTTCCCCTCTGACAGTCTTCACATGTAACAGCTGCATCCACGCAAATCTTATTAAACCCAGGCACATACAGTCTCTCTCTCATGCACTCCTACAACTTATTTTTACCCATATGCCCAAACCGATCATGCACCAACAAACACATACTCACTGCTGACTCAACATAAAACACCAGCACATACACTTCCCTGTCATACACCCCTTCCTGATGCAGAAAGTACACTGTTTTTACAAACTATAAACTGTTTAGCAACCCTCTTATATATATCCAACTCGCACTGCCAATCTTCCACACGCACTCCCCCCAAAATACACTGCCGCATCATACTTATCTCCAAGCACTTATCTTGCATTTCCTCAATCTCCTCCTCACTCAACAAATCATTCTCACTTCTAGCAATATCAATCGCCCCCACTAAGTTTGCTACAAATTCACTAGCATCCTGAATCCTAGCTATTGTGCTACCCCCCTTGCTAAGAATCCCATGCTTACATCATGCTTCCTCAAAAAATCTATCCCTATCAGAAAGCAAGTTGGCATATCATTTTCTCCCATGATTATGAAGTTATGTACTACTTCCAGATCTCCTAACCTAACCTTTAACTGCACCTCTTCCCACACTAAAACACTTCCTTCTCCCAACCTTTGTATTCTCACACTTGTACACCACCTTTTCACTTCCCAATCGCATCTTTCCAGTTCACTCACCGTTGACCCACTCATTCACTTCCCAATCACATCTGTCCAGTTCACTCACCACTGACCCACTCATTCACTTCCCAATCACATCTGTCCAGTTCACTCACCACTGACCCACTCATTCACTTCCCAGTCACATCTGTCCAGTTCACTCACCACTGACCCACTCACCAAGGAAGCTTGTGCCCCTGTATCAACCAAACCACACTCCACAACACTAAACCAACAACCCACAAGCCCACCCAACCACTCAACAAACAACAATAACTCAACTATAACAATTCACAACTCAACAGAAACTCAAAAGCTCAACACCCTCCCAACACACAAGCACAACAACCTTTAAACACAGCACAAATAACTCAAACAACTCCCTGAAAACACAAAACAACTGACCAACAATACTGCCAAGACTGCTGCCCAATTCTGTCCTTCACGATTTCTCATTACAGACTCCTCAGAACTCTGATCACAACAACTAACCCCAACCTCACCAGCAGACAACCCAGAACTCACCAACAGCCAATTCAATCGCTTACCATCCATCCACCAATTACGTCCCCCCCCCCCCCCCCCCCCCCCCCACCTCTCTCTCTCTCTCTCTCTCTCTCTCTCTCTCTCGCTCTCTCTCTCTCTCTTCTCTCTCTCTCTCTCTCTCAAGGACGTTGTCAAATGGAACTACCATAACTCCTCCATACTGTCTCCTGACTCAACTTGGAATACACAAATATATCCATAAGCAGTCGCATGGATGCCCCTAATTTGGCCGCTGTAATAACTACAACATTCAATGTCTTTTCAAGCTTACTTTCAAGGCTTGGGAACTGATTGGGTTCAAAAGTGTGGGAACAAGGAAAAGGTGTGTGGTCTTGGAGAATGAACTGATACAGGCAGTCCCTGGTTAATGGGGAGGGGGGGGGTTCCATTCTCAGCGGGGTGCTGATAACCGAAAACCACTATTCACAGAAACTGCCATTTATGGCGCTTATGGCTCTTAAGTTTCAGTTAATGTCACTTCTGTTAGGTATGTTATGGCACCATAACTATTATTGGCACCTTATGGTGCTGATAACCAAAACTTGTCCTGTTATGGTGCCATAAATCCTAAATCACTGATTTTATGAAGTGCCTGAAAACCGGATCGCAATTAACCGAGTCTACCGATAACTGGGAACTGCCTGTACAGATGTAATAATATTAAGTATAGGGGAAGGCACAGGAATATACTTACTATTCTTGCAATAAAAGTTAGAGCCTGACTAAATGCTTCAAAACCACCTTCCTCTTCTGGTCCCCCTCTAATTTTGCCAAATGGGAAGCTAAAGTCTTCCATTTCTGCTCAGTCCAATCTCTACATATGTCACAGGTCAGATAAATGCCACAAACCTGCCCTCTGCAACTTGTGCAAAAGGTGTGTGAATCATAAGACATTTTAATCATCTGGGTATTCCAGCCTTGGTTACAATATCAGAAACTAGAAAAGCTAGAGTCAGACATAAATCTAGCTAAACAGTCACAGTTCACAATAATCATCCAAAAAAATGAATAACTAATGCTAATGCTGAGGCAAAGAAAATAAAAATCCAAATAACCAGCAGCTTAGTCAACACTAGGTGTGGACCTAACAAGTGTCACAAGCAAATTGAGCTTTTGGCTGAGTTGTTCCTCTGTCTTCCTCCGAAAGTGGGCAGGGACTTCTCACCCACTAATTTCAAAACTCTAAGCCAAGTAATTACTGGATAAGTACTACAGTATATATAGAATTTTATTTTATCATAAAAATGTCATTTTACTCTTAAATTTATACTATATTCAGAAACTGTACATACATTGGACCCCTGTATTCGCGGATTCACACATTTGCAGATTTCTCTCGGGAATGTTTCCCCGCATTATTCGTGGAAAATTCGTATATAGCAGTATTTTTCTATGAGAAATATCCACAAATTCCTGGTTTTTTATCAACATCAAAAAATGAACTTTTTGTGATAAAACTATTAAAACACCAAGTATAAAAATTTCTTGTGGATTTTTCTTGAGTTTTAACTAACAAAATAGCCTGTTTTCAGCCTTTTTATAGGAGTTCCAACTATTCACAGGGGGTCTAATACGCATCCCCCGCGAATACGGGGGACCACTGTCTTGTATTTTTATGTGTATGTAATTCACTATTTTGGCTGTTTAGCTACACTATACCTGAAAGCTAAGTTTTAAACTTATGTTTTGCAAAGTACGAGTAGTTAAGTAAAATTTTTAATTCACAGATGACTCCGTTATTGGAAGTGAAGATGCTGCATTATTCACGTTACCGAGCAGAAAATGGCACTGGCGAGCGAGAACTGCAGCCCTCTATTTTTTCCAAAAAATACCTGTAACTCATGATTTTCAGGTAAACTTGAAATTGTAGGTAATTTGGATATTTTGATTCTTCTAGTTGGTGTTTGAGGCTCTGACGCAATTTGTCTTGAGGTCGCAATCAAAGTTTAAATGATTTTATTTGCATGTTGTTTTTGTGGTGAAGAGCAGGAGACTTATATACTACTGCACTACTCTATTTCAGTTACTACAAGAAAGCATATTAATTGTCTTCACTTTTGAGTTCTAAGTACTGTGTTGAAAAACCAGCAAGTTAAATAACTACAGTCGAGCAAGTAGACCTTTAGAATCTAGAAGTGAATTACGTAAAGGTCAGATTAGTTAACTATTAAGTTGCTAACATATACAGCATCATTTGGAATTCAAAGGTTTGTAAAACATGGCAAAAGGAAGATATAACATGAAGTCAAGAGGTTCTTAAGAGCAACACTCAAAGTAATGTATAGAAAATGATCAGAGAGCAGTGACTGTGTAATAAAGTTGAATTGAATGTAAGTTGATAGCAATAAGACCTGTGTCACTGGTGAAACAAATCCTTTGATTCCACTCAAGGAGAACTGAATGTACAGCCTTTAGGTATGAGAATAGTGTTACATATGAGTACAGGTGATTCACAAATGTGAAGGAACTCTAAATAGTATTGAATTTTTTATTAAACAAAATTGATTATTCTCCAAACCCATCTTTTACATTAACCCACTTTGTGGTACAGGAAGGCCCCATTTATTGGTGGACTCTGTTAATGGCGGTCCGGTTTACCTGGCGCTTGTCAAGAGTTCCAGTTATTGGGGCCAAAAGGTGCCGATGATAAAGTTATGCCCCCATAACAAACCTAACAGAGGTGCCATTAACAGATTATTGGCGTTATAAATTACCATGTTTCAGTTAATGGTGGTTCTCGCTTATCAGCATCCCAGAGAGAGAATGGAATCCCTGCCTGTACAGGCAGTCCCGGTTATCTGCAAACTCGGTTAATGGCGATCCGGTTTTATGGCACTTTTCTAGCGCCATAAAATCAGTGATTTGTGGCATCATAAGGGGCCAAGGTTTGGTTATTGGTGCCATAAGGTGCCGATAGGTGCTGATAATAGTTATGGCACCAAGACATACCTGACAGAGGCACCGTTAACCGAAACTTGGTGCCATGAGTGGCTTAAATCACCAAGTTTTGGTGAATGGCGATTTTTGCTTATCAGCACCCTGCCGACCACTGGGGACTGCCTGTATTTGATAATCCCAGACACTCCATTACCAAGTGTAAAGAAGAATTGCTGCTGACTCACTGGGACCATTGGATGTTTTCCCTCATGGACTGTAGATTCATGTCACTAGAATTACTGTACCACTGACAAAAAGTGAGGGGGTCACAGTTAGTGCTTTATGTACTTAATAAGATGCGATGCATACATATAAGTACAGTGGACCCCCGTATTCGCGTTCTCCAGATTCGCGGACTCACACATTCGCAGATTTCTCTCGGGAACGTTTCCCCGCATTATTCGCGGAAAATTCGCGCATTTGCGGTATTTTTCTATGATAAATATCCACAAATTCCTGTTTTTTTATGAATTTCATCATAAAATGCACTTTTTGTGATAAAACTATTAAAAAACCAAGTATGAAAATTTTTAGTGGGTTTTTCTTGAGTTTTAACTAACAAAATAGGCTGTTTTTAGCATATTTATAGGGGTTCCAAACATTCGCGGGTTCTAACTATTCAAGGGGGGGTCTGGTACGTATCCCTCGCGAATACGGGGCGACCACTGTATACATATGTAGGCTATCATATAGGCAGGGCTCACATATTCACTCTACAGAACAAAAAACACAATCATGTACATAACTTTACTGTATCAAACTTACTGAAAATCTTACCCTAATACACAGGCTTTTAGGTAATAACCTGCTATTTTGTTTTGTTTTCATTTTCTTGCATAGGTAAAACCATACTCATTGAGTCTTAAATATTTGTTAGTGCTTAGTGTTGAGGGTTTTAAGTCAAAGTACTCATTAAAGCACTGTTGCTATTGGATATATCCATTGGAGGCTGAGATGGAGGGGTGTCATAAATTCTCTTCTGCTATACCAAAGCTGCTTTTGTTTTCTCTTGTAAATTGTATTATAATTATATGTAATAAGATTTTTCCTGGTGTCCTAGTTACTTGCTTTATCCAAGAGGTTTTTTTTTTTTTTTTTTTTTTTTTTTTTTTTTTTTTTTTTTTTTTTTTTTTTTTGCCTACTCTAGCTGTATATTTTGATAGCATTAACTGCTTACATGTAAACACAAATATTCCTGTCTGAAAATTGGGTCAGATGCATGCATGTGCTGTATATACCCATATTTCAGAATACAGTAGTACCTCGAGATACGAAATTAATCCGTTCTGAGGCGGCCTTCGTATAATGAGTTTTTCGTATCTTGGAACACATTTTACATGTAAAATGGCTAATCCGTTCCAAGCCCTCCAAAAACACCCCATTAAATTTCATAATAAAGCTAAATTGACCTATAAACAACAATGAATACTACAATAATTTGGACCATTCAATACCTAAATTAAGAATAAAAATCCAAACCTGTAAATAAAGTGTATATTACTAGTGTACAAGAAATATTATTACTGTAACGTAAAATGTCGAAGCTTACCTTTCGATTGAGGCTATCTCCGAAAGTGGCGGCAGAGGAGGAGGAGGACAAACGGCAGATACATATACTTAACTTTACGAAACATAAAAAAATGTCAAAAAACAAACTAAACTTTACAAAACACATTAACAAAACTGTAACACTTAACTTTACAAAAAACTTAAAATAAAATTTATTTTGTCTTTCTTTGATTTTTACATTTCGTTTTACTTTTTTATAGTTTACGTAATTTCAATTTCTTCACCACCGAATGGATGCCAGTCCGTTTACGGAATTTTTCGAACCACCCATGAGAAGCCTTGAACTCTGGGGTTGCCGTTGATGTCCCCTCTCCGCCGTCGTCTTTGGCTTGGGCAATCAAATCGCCGAAAATAGCGCTGGCCTTCTGGCAGATTTCCGTCTCGGTTATCGTATCGCCATCGATTTCTTTGTCCTCGATCCATACAAGAAGCAGCCTTTCCATTTCATTATGCACATGGCTCCTCTTGTTGGACAAAATAGTGACGCCCTTGGAAGGTGTAGCTGCTTTGATGGCTTCCTTCTGCTTAAGGATGGTGCCTATCGTCGACGGATTTCGGCCGTATTCCTTAGCGATCACACTCAACCGCAAGCCAGCTTCTTACTTTTTTATTATCTCCATTTTTGTCTCCATAGAAAGCATTCTCTTCTTTCTCTGAACTTCAGCAACTTTCTTGGGACCCATGACTCTATGTACTGTACGTAATTAAGTTACGTTCTCACAACACGATAAAGTAGCACAACACGATAATATGTATGTACTGCAACGAAATCACTAACGAATTTACGTTACTAAACGAAATCATTGGAGCGAACGAATGCCGATTGCGTACGATAAAGTTTCGGGTGCGAAGTGGCCGAGGTAAAGCACGCCAACACATAGTACGTATGTATAGAAGATGCATGATGGGAGGGATGCTGTCCAATTAGAGAGAAGGATTCATGGCTTGGCTAGCATCAGGAACCAATGGGAGAGCAGGAGGATTGTGGCGAGTCTACTATAACTAAGATGGCGGCGTGCGGCGCGAGTTTCAAAATTGTTATGGGGCGAATCTCGGACTTTCAGAAACCTTTCGTATCTTGAAAACTTTTCGTATGTAGAGCAGTAAAATTTTTCATCTTTGCTTTCGTAACTTGGATTTTTCGTAAGTTGAGCCTTTCGTATCTCGAGGTACTACTGTATAGGGAATACTCTACAACTATTGGTACGTAATCAGTTGGACAAAACAATGCCTTACATGAGTTTTTTGTTTAGTTTAACTTTGTTTCATTTTGTGAGCATACGCTGTTGGTAAGTTAAGATCTGCTTAAAAGCAGTGTAGTAATTGGACTGTATGTTTACACAAAATAAGAAATCAGTGTTAAGTAAAGTTGTAAAATCAGTAATTTTTTCTACATGAGACAGTGGGTCGTTGCTTAGTCGCGGGTCTGCAAATCTTTGGCTTACACCGGTTTTCGGCTTACGCCGATTTTTGGCGTACAACACATCTCAAAAATGGAACCCTGTCGTAAATAGAGGACTGCCTGTATTTCCTTTTTTCCGTTCGTTAATCTCCCTTCATTTCTTAGAGGGCCTATTTTTATTCTTTTATTCATCTTTTTCGCATATGAGTACAATAGTTTGGGGTTTTGCTTGATATTTACTAGGGTTCTTTCTTCAAAGTCCCGTTTTTAATTTTCTTTTGATTGTATAATCTTTTGTTCTGCATTTTCTATCGTACTTTTTAGTTCCATCACTTTCCATGCATTCTTTTCTTTTGCAAGACCTTTTTTCCACTTTCTGATTTTCTGGAACAAGATCCTTCTGCCTCTTGGTATGCATGACTGATGTTTACTTTTCTTCTTTGGTATATATTTATCCACTATTTTCTCTAATATTTTATATAATATATCCGTATTTACCTGTACGTATATTATCACTTATGAATATGTTGTCCCAATCTTTGTGTAATTCTTCATTTATTTCTGACCATTTTATATTTTTACTGTAGAAATTGTATTTTCCAAATCCTTCTGACTTTTTCATCTCTTGCTTATCTCTGTTTTCACGTGCTTTTGAATGGACTGTTAATTCTATGACATTATGGTCTGAAATACTCGCATTATAAACTCTTATTTCTTGAACATAATTCACCTCGTTCCCAAATACTAGATCTAAAGTATTTTTCTTTCTTGTTGGCAGGTGATTTATTTGTTGAATATTGTATTATAGTAGCATATCTGATAGCTTTTCAAATTGCCTCTTATCTTCTGCACTACTATTACTCTCGTTTTTATATGTTTAATACAACCACAATCTCCTATTCGTTCTTTCCAATCTACAAAAGGAAAGTTAAAGTCTCCGGATAGGAGAATAGTCCAGTCTTTGTGATTTCTGATTTCTACATATATCATCTAATTTTTCTATTATTGTGTCAAACTCTTTAGTATTAGGGGGTCTATATATTACTATGTTCATTAATTTTTCAGATTCAAATTCTACCGCTATTAGTTCACGTTCTGAGTTGCTATATTTCTCATATATTTTTCCTTATTTTATGTCTTTCCCATATATCACGGTTCCCCTTGATTCCTATTTTTTCTATTTGATCTATAAGTTTGGAACCCCTTTATTTGATCATCATTACCAGTCTCTTAGGAATACCAGGTTTCACTTATATTCATTATATCTATTTTCTTTTCAGTTTGGGTTCGTTCTTCAAAGAACTTTTTCTTTTTGAGTTACTCGTAACTAAGCCCTGCGCATTCATCCCTATGATGGTTTGCGTGTTATCCCCTTCATTTAATATGGGTAATAAAATGGATTTTCCCATGTCTCTTTCCTGTTCTGGTATGTTGTTCTTTTCTTCATTAGCAGAAATTCTGACATTAAAAAATCCAACTTTTCCAATATATTTGATCTTCCTACATCATAATTATTCATTTTGTGTATGGATCTGCAATTTTCTCTGTATCTGCACCATCCCCTTGCATCGTATATACAGTTCTTGGCTCTTACACTGTATCATGGAGCTGATGCTTGCATTTTCGTTTCTGACATACTATAGTGCGGTGATGGCTTGTTTTTTTCCTTCACCTCATGTTCTTTGTTCCTTTCTTTATTTGTTTCTTTTTTAATTTGGATTTTATTGTTTAGTAGATTTTGATTCATGTTTACAAGGTGCATATATTTACAGTTTTTATTGAACTTACATCCTTTTCCTTCTTTTAGGTTTTTGCATATTTTTGGATGTAGATCTCTGCATTCATCCTCATAGCCATCTAGGTATGCACATTCACCATAGATCTCTTAATTGTGACATACCTTTGGATGTTTGTAGTACTATTATCTTTCACCGAATCTGCAATATCCATTTCAGAAGGGTGCAGACTTTGTCTTTCTTTTCTGTTTTCTTGCTCTTTCCCATCAGTATGCAAATCTGGGTATGTTTTCTTGCTCTTTCCCATCAGTATGCAGATCTGGGTAAAGCCTTTTCGGGATTTTATTTTGTGTTGTGAGGTTTGTGGTATCGGTGAAGTCGAAACATCGCTTGAAAAGATGTTTTGTATACAGCTTCTTGAAGTTCGATATCACTTGTTGGTCCATGGGCTGGAGGAGAGGGGTGGTGTTAGGTGGAAGATAAAAAACCTTGATGAAAGAATACCCCACTAGGATATCTTCCTCAAGGCCAGGAGGGTGAGCCGGGCATTGACCAACAACAGCTGACATTTCAGAGGGAGGCGCTTCTCTTCCAAGAATTTCTTCACTGTTGGGCCGAAACACAGATTTACCCACTTGGTGAACAAAAGTCTCGTTACCCAGGCTTTCGCATTAGCCCTCCACATCACCGGAAGCTTCTCCTTAAGCACTTTGTGGGCCTTGAAAGCTCGAGGAGTCTCAGAATGATAGACAAGTTGGGGCTTCACCTTACAATCCCCACTGGTGTTAGAACAAAGTGCAAGCGTAAGCCTGTCTTTCATAGGCTTATGCCCGGGTGGCTTCTTCTCTTCCTGCGTGATGTACGTCCTACGAGGCATTTTTTTCCAAAAAAGGCCAGTCTCGTCACAGTTGAAGACTTGCTGAGAACTGTAGCCTTCCTTGATTGTCATCTCATCGAACGTCTTAACAAAGTCTTGGGCCGCTTTCATGTCCGAGCTGGCAGCCTCCCCATGCTGCACCACCGAATGGATGCCAGTCCGTTTACAAAATTTATCAAACCAACCCCGAGAAGCCTTGAAGTTGGGGTTGCCTTCGATGTCCCTTCTCCGGCGTCGTCTTTGGCCTGAGCACTCATATCACTGAAAATGGTCAGCCTTCTGGCAAATTGCTGTCTAGGTTATCGTTTCGCCAGCAATTTCCTTTTCCTTAATCCATATGAAAAACAGCCTCTCCATTTCATCATGCACGTGGCTCCTCTTGTTGGAAAAAATAGTTGTGCCCTTGGAAGGTGTAGCTGCTTTGATGGCTTCCTTCTGCTTAAGGATGGTGCCTATCATCGACAGATTTCAGCCGTATTCCTTAACGATCACACTCAACCGCATGCCAGCTTCATACTTCTTAATTATCTCCATCTTCGTCTCCATAGGAAGCATCCTCTTCTTTCCGTGAACTTCAGCAACATTCTTGGGACCCATGGCTAATAACGTAAGTAATTAAGTTCACACACAACATAATCAGGTAACTTACAGAAGCGAAATTAACTATTATGAATTTACGTTACCAAACTAAAAAAAACTATGTGAACGAACGAATTTCAGGTGTGTACGATAATGCTGCCAAAACAAAATGGTCGAGGAACTCCCTTATGTAGATGCATGATGGGACAGATGCTGACCAATAGGAGAGCAGGATCTTATGGCAGTGACTAGCATAAGGAACTAATGGGAGAGCGGGAGGATGGTGGCGAGTCTACTGAGTTGGCAGCGCGCAAGTTTTAAAATTGTTCTTGGCGGCATGGGCAAATCTTGGACTTTACAATACACCCTTTCGCAACCTGAATTATTTTCTTACACAAAAGCAAAAAAATCTTCGTTTTTGCCTTCGTCACCTGGATTTTTCATACGTAGGGACTTTGTATGTATTCTGAAGCTTTAAAAGGTCTTGATCAAACTCTTCACAATCAATGTTGCCAGAGGGTACCGTTGTCAGGATGAGATGCTTGATTGACTTCACGGCGGCCTCAGCATGACCGTTAGATTGTGGATAATATGGGGAGGTTATCACATGTCGGACTCCCCATCGCTCCATGAAGTGTGGCAGCAGAGGGTGGCAGGAACTATAACTCTTGCTCCATACAAAATGAGGTCACCATCACCGTAGAGCTCATCCCACATCTTCCAGTATGGGAGTAAGGAGGTATGCAGATCATATCTGTCGAGTAGGCGAGTGTAGACAGGGTCTGCTCTTGCTGCGTCTCATAGATCCTGAAGAGTCCTGTCGGCATCTTGAGCTGGAGACTTACCTGAAGAGGTGACAGCATACACAGCCATGACTGTTCATAGATGGGTGGTGGAAGGGGCACCTGCAATTTCGTCCTCTGGTGTGGCTAACTGGGGCTTGAGACAAAGCATCAGGAATGTTAAAAGACTTGCCAGCACGCCACACAGCTGTGAAAAAATAGGGCGAAATTTTCTCCTTCAGACACTGGAGGCGAGGATTCTCGATGACGTCCAGTGAGTAATGATTCAGGATAGGTATGAGGGGCCGGTGATCCGTCATCAGAGTAAAATTCTGTAGGCTGGCGAGATACAGCCTACATTTTGATATTGCCCAAACCACAGCCAGCATCTCAAGCTCAATAGTGGCATATCGTGTCTCTGCGTCTGTAAGGAATCGAGAGCCACAATGAAATAAACACAGGCGTCCACTACTATGGTCTTGCAGAAGGGCATATCCAATACATCTCCAGTAGCTGCAAAGCCCCATCGGTCCTCTGCAGTGTTTGAACTGACCATACAGCGTAATGAAGGTAGTCAAATGCTGATCATCTTCGGCAAGTTTCATTTGCCAGTACCCACAGAGGGCATCAACTGTTGTGAAAAACCAAGCCTTTGGGTCCACACTACGAATAGTGGTGAAGGGTGTGGATGAAGGGTGGTCTGGGCAGGAAACTTGGCAATTCAGCTTGAAGAAGTTGACGGTGATGCACACTCCTGTGATGTTCTTGGCAAAGACGAGGAGGAGAGGGTGACACCATTCTGAAGGGTCATCTCCAGCCGGCTTGATTATTCCTTGGGATACCATAGAGTCAAGCTCCTCCTTGACCTGGTCCCTGAAGGCAAGGGGAATCTGTCTTTGGGGTGTGAATGGCAAAGGGCACAGCACCATCCTTGAGATGAATCCTCATGGGAGAATCAACCATGACTTCAAGTCTTCTTTGGAAACCAACACATCTGCAAATTCCCGTAGGAAATATTCCATTGATATGTCTAACTTTAGCAATGGGCTTAGGAAAATCTAGAGATATTATGGCCAACTCTTGATAACGTGTGTAGGACAGAAGTGGAGTCTGGACATTCTCATGGACACGAATCCTAGCAGAACAAGACTGCTTGCGTAAGGTGAGAGTAGCCTGGAACATACCAAGAGCAGTCACCATTTTGGACCCATCCGCAGTAAACATTGTAGTTGCTGGAGGAGGTTGAAGGCTGCTCCTGGGGATGTCTAAATACTAGGTGTTGCTGGCCAATAACGGTGACATCAGTACTTGTATCTGGTAACATCTGTAGGTGAGAGTTTATGTCGCCATATGACAGAAAAACACAGATGGGCTGGGGTGTCTTTGGTACTGTGGAAGAAGGGTATCCTAGACGACAGCAGCTGTTCTGACGTCCATCTTGGGTCTTGCTGGTGTGGGTGGTAGTGTTGCTTGGAGATCCATCCTGGTGGTTCCTCTTCTTCTCTCTGCAACACTTATGAAAGTGTCCAATGCGGTGGCAAAGGCAGCACTGGGCTTTGCCGGCATGGCATTTAATTGTCCTGGACCAATGACCAAGGAAGGCACAGCTTTTGCAGGTGCTATTAGTAGCAGGGCACTCATTAGGGCTGTGCTGTCGAGCACAGGATTGGCATAAAGTAGCTGGTGCCAAAGTCGGTTTTGAAGTTAAGATTTCACTTGTCCTTTTCTTCTTACCATTTTTGTAGGCAGAAATGGGGCACAACTGCTTAGGTGGGGCACATATGGCAGAATTTGTGTTCTTAGCTGCTTCATATGACCAACAGGTCATGACGACATCTTGTGATGAGGCGCTGTCCAAGGTGATTATTTTCTGTACTAACTCTGCATCTTGGATGCTCATCAAAATTATCATTTTCAACTGGGGCTCCTCACATGCAGCTGAGTTCCCCGGGCACAAGTCGACTTCCTTTGCAATGTGTCGAAGCCTTACATAGAAATCAGCAAAAGATTCTCCTTCCATCTGTTTGCAACTAAGCAATTCCTTACGGCGAAGAACTTCGTTGCGTAGACCCTTTATGTGAGACTGCAGGGCATCCAACACTTCGTCTACAGAAGTGCCTCAGTGGCATGGTTGGTATGGTGTTGGCATCCCACCTTGGTTGTCGCGAGTTCGATTCTCTGTCATTCCATTGAGGAGTGAGAGATGTGTATTTCTGGTGACAGAAGTTCACTCTCAATGTGGTTCGGAAGTCACGTAAAGCCGTTGGTCCCGTCGCTGAATAACCGCGGGCTCCATGCAGCGTAAAAACACCATACAAACAAACAAACAAACAAACTTCGTCTACTGACTTATCTGTGGAGGGTGAGATCAGCAAGGTGTGTTCCAATGCACATTGAGTTTCAAGGGTTAGGCACATTTGCAACTAGATCAGATTCTCTGAAGTTCTTAGCTCTCTGGGAGGAAGTGCAGGAAATGCTGAACAAAGGTGTAATAGAGGAAGTGGTGTGTCTGTTTCCGGGGTTTTATAGTCATATCTTCTTGGTGGCCAAGGCTCACGGGGATGGAGACCTGTGATCTACTTAATCCACCTTGAATCATTTCATCAGGAAGACAAGGTTCAAGATGGAGGCTCCGCAATCAGTGTTGGCAGCTGTGAGGGAAAGCGACTTTATGTTGTCAATAGATCTAAAGGACACTTACTTCCAGATCCCTTCATCCGTTGTCCAGGAATCTCCTTCGCTTCTCTCTCAGAGACAAGGTCTTCGAGTTCAAAGTCCTTTGCTTCGGGTTGACCACGGCCCCTCAGGTGTTCACAAGACTCTTCTCTCTTGTCTCAACTTGGGCTCATCCTCAAGGGATCTGTTTGCTGAGGTACCTCGACGATTGGTTGGTCTCAGTGGGTTCCAGAGAGAAGCTGCTGCAGGACAGATATTGTCTGATTCAGTTTTGTCTGGAACTCGGCATCATGGCGAACCAAGAGAAGTCAAATTTCGTACCCAGTCAAAGGATTGTCTATCTAGGCATGGTCATCAATTCGGCAGTCTCAAGAGTTTTCCCGTCGGATCAGAGGTTGGAGAAGTTGCGAGTAGTGTCGCGTGACTTCCTGTTGCAACTGGATCAGTCAGCTCATCAGTGGCAGATTCTTATGGGGATTTATCTTCTCTGAAGAAGCTGGTCCCTCATGGGCGACTTCATCTTCGGTCTCTGCAATGGAAACTGAGGGACTTCTAGTCTTCGATGGGGGACTCACCCCTAATAAGGGTACCTCTGTCTCTGGAAGTGAGAGAAGATCTTTGTTGGTGATTGGATGACCAGATTCTCTTGAAGGGTGTTCCTCTGTGTTCTCTTCTGCCGGACTTCCTTCTGTTATAAGATGCCTGCCTTGCAGGTTGTGGTACTCATTTAGGCGGTCTCATTACTTCAGGTGTTTGGAGGACATACAGCAATATATCAACGTTTGGGAGTTTAAGGCAGCCTTTCTGGGTCTGAAGGAATTTTGGGAGAAAGTAGAGGGACATTCTGTTGTTCTCATGTCAGACAACACCACGGTGGTCACTTCTTAGAGCCAATGTTTCTGTTCCATACATTTACACTGGTCTTATCACTGTGTTATATATCTTGACTTTTAGCTTGATTGACATTTTCTTATCACATACCACTCCAGCTACCTCCCTCCGCTTCCCACATGCTGCTTTTATCCTGCTGTCAACTTCAGCCTCACATCCTCCCTCGTTGTCTTGAAGTTATATAATTGAACCTTTTCGTTTTTGTATTACTATTCTGTCTGTGTCATCCCTACTGCTCAGCAAAACCTCTGTTTTTTTCATATTCACCTTTAAGCCACCCTTCTGTAAAGACTCCTGCCACTCTTCAACCCTTCTCTGTAGATCCTCCTCATTTTCAACAGTAATGACCAGATCATTGGTGTACAACATATCCCACAGATCTTTATTCCTAATCTCTTCACTCAACACATCCATGACCAGCACAAACTAAAATGGGTTTAATGCTGACCCCTGGTGTAAACCAACACTAATTTCAAAGTTTTCTGTTTCCCCAACTGCAGTTATCACTGTTGTGCTCTGTTATTTTATATATCATCCTGACCAGCCTAAGCAACTTTTCTGGGACTTTCCTTTTCCTTGAACATTACTTCTCTTGGGATTCTATTGTATGCTTTCTCTAGGCCTATAAATGCACAATAGAGCTCCTGGTTTCCCTCCAGTCTCTTTTCCTGTAGGTGTCTTATTATGAAGATGACATCCACGGTCCCCATTCCTCTCATGAATCCATACTGCTGTTTCCCGATCTTTACAATCTCTCTTAATCTCTCATCCAGTATTCTCTCTCAAACTTTCAATCCATGCTCTGTTAGTTTAATTCTCTTGTAGTTACCACAATCCATGACATCTCCCTTGTGCTTGTATATATATACCATTAGACTCCTCACTGTCCCTTGGCATTGGCATTTCTTCCTCTTCACAATAGCTTTTCATAAATCCAGCATCCATTTTTCCCCCTCTGTACATAGTAATTTCATCATTTCAATTTGGAACTCCCCTCAAATTTGTGGGCAATGGGTACCAGATATGCGCGAATAGTTGAAATCCCTATAGAAATGCTTAAAGCTGCTTATTTTGTTAGTGAAAACTCAGGAAAAACCCACTAATAATGTTTATATCCAGTTTTTTAATAGTTTTATCCCGAAAACACATTTTATGATGGAATTGATAAAAAACGCAGGAATTTTTGGATATTTCTCATAAAAAATGTACCATAAATAGGCAAATTTTCTGCTAATAATGAGGTATATGTTCCAGAGTGAAATCTGCAAATACATGAGTCCTGGAATCCGGAGTCCACAAATACAGTGATTTCACTGTATATGAAAAGATTCACATTATGTGTAGATGAATGACACTAAAGGTAATAAAACCATTTTCACCTTATATATTACTGGCATATCTTAATAAATAACATATTCAAGGAATAATTCGGTAACAATATCCAGTTATATGATTGTGTTCATAGCAACATTTATTCTTCAGTAACGTTGCGTTCACAGCGATTAGTGTGATTACTGTTGTAATAACATTTGGGATAAAATTAATTTTTAATTCCAAATTCAATATCATTTTGGTTGTAAATAACTTCTCCCAACAATACAGTCATACAAACAATAATGTATGTACATATACGAACTACCCACTTATTTTATATACGTGTGCTCTTCACTCATCATAAAATACTTTACTTATTGGTTTTCTGTGGAGCTTATCTCCAAATAGTATATTGCGGAAAATTAACTAATTCATTAATTTTTTCATAGGTCAAGATTCACTAATGACTATTTTTATGTTATTTTCATTTTTTTTATTTATTTTCACGACTAAATATATTTTTACTAATAAAAATTATTTACTAATTTTCAAATATTAATATTGATATAAACAGCAAAATATCGATTAAGTGCTAATTTAAAATCACAACCTCTCTCTCTCTCTCTCTCTCTCTCTCTCTCTCTCTCTCTCTCTCTCTCTCTCTCTCTCTCTCTCTCTCTCTCTCTCACAATGAAAAAATAGTAAAATTAAAAAAAAAACTTATTTCACTTACAAAATAAACTATAATATTAATCTATTATCTTAATACAGGTACTCATTTAATGATGAGGTTCCATTCCAGCGACCTCATCTTTAGACGAATTCGTCATTCAACAGGTTATTCTCTTTATTTTGACTAATAGCATTAATTATCAGTCACATATTATACACAACTAGTTTCTGACATAAGCTTACTACTTGGCAAAGTTCTGACAACACTTTTTATCATTTTATTACCCATATATTTCAACTTCATCATTTTATAACTTCATAATGTATAATTTTCTTTAAAATAGTGTAATTTATTCAACACATTTAGCCTATATGTATTCCCAAGTTAGCCTACTAGAAAGTCAATACAGTGCTAAACTCTTCTTAAAATCTGCACATTATCAGGCAGTGACTTTCATATTCTAAATTTGATATTTCATAATTATCGCTGTAAGTTTCTTCATTTATTTTTATTGTAGAAGGTAGTAAGATGAAAAAAATAATTAATGAATTTAGGCGATCATGGGGAATTCGAATGTCGCCATCAAAACATAAACAAAGCACAATGCCATCTGTTGAGGAAAGTGAACACTAAACAATTTGGTAAGGGGATAAGTATTTTCTAGCATTAATTAAGATATACACTTGCACTTCTTACCTCTAGTATCATCTGATCTCTTGGGTGACATATCGAATAAGTAGGTAAATACAGGCAGTCCCCGGGTTACGGCGGGTTCGGCTTACAACGTTCCGAGGTTAAGGCGCTTTCAATTATATTCATCAGAAATTACTCCCAGGTTACGACACATGTTCCAGGGTAACGACACCTACAACGCTCATCTGGCAGAATAAATATGACACCAAAAATGCAAAATAATAATAATTGAAGGTTTTTTTTATGAAAAATGCAATAAGAATGCAGTTTACATACTTTTGAATGCACCCAAAGCATTAAAAGTCAGTTTTTCTTAAGATTTTTAACAATGTTCCGGCTTACGACGATTTTTGGCTTACAACGCGTCTCGAGAACGGAACCCCCATTCGATTGTGTTTCTTCTTGCAGAGAGTACATTTTTACATGATATATATATTGACGGACTGCCTGTGCACAGTTCTATAAAAAATCATCAAACTGTACTACATGTAAGCCTTTTAAGCATACTGTAAGGACGGCATTTCGCCAAATGTATGTCCTTCCTCTGTATATACTTTTTATACCATATATTAAAATGTAGACCATTTCACAGCCTATCCGTCAATATATATATCATGTAAAAATGTACTCTCTGCAAGAAGAAACACAATCGCAGTTGGGGCTCTGCTCCTTTTGTATGTGCATGCATGATGGACACTACATTTCTGTCCTCACTCCTGCCTCATATACAGCTGTCTCTGTTCAATAAAGTTAGCTCGAACTTTCTCCTTGTCTGATTCCAGTCCTCACAACTGATGACCTCCCTTTAACAGACCCATACGGAGCTCAGTCTAGGTTCTCTGGTGCTCCTATCCACGGTCAACCACAACGCCATTAGCGGACTCACAACGGCATATCCTCTGCAGGAGTGTTTTGGGATTTATCTCACGGTTTGGCCCTCCATTTACAACACCTGTTGACCATAAGAGTGAGCTGGCAGACATGGAGAACTCAGCTCAAAACGGGAGCTGTCCATCGCCATTCCTTCTGGTTCTTCGACGCCCTGACTTGCAGCACGATCCATGCTCTCCCCAGGTGGTCCCCCAACGCCCCGACCTGCACCCCGATCGACGTCCTTGCACATCGCCACCGCGCCAGTGGAGCCCCCACTCAATCGAACTGCCGCCCTTCTCCAGACAGAACGTCACAGCCTGGCTACACCGCACGGAGATCCAGTTCCGGCTCCACAGGATCACCAGGGAAGGAACCAAGGCGGACCTCATCGCTGCAGCCTTTCCATAGGACGTGTTCAGCTGCCTCGTCCCCTGGATGGCCAGCCAGCCCGGAGCCCTGCCCTACAAAGACCTTAATACCAGCTCATCGAGGACTTCTCCCTCCCGGTCCCTGAGAGAGCCACCCACATCTTTGACCTGGTGGTCAACCCCATGACCACTGTGGACCCGATGCTAGCCTGACACAAGCTCAAGGACCTGGTACTACTGCTGGAGGTGGACCACCAAGGACACAGGAAGGAGGTAAGCCTCCTTAGACAGCTCTTCCTCCACCAGCTCATGCCCCAGGTCCGCAGCCAGATCCCTGATGTGGAAGACCTGGACATGGAGAGCCTGGTGGAGTGGGTCTTTGGCTGTTCACCGCCACCCAGGCCGCAAAACTCTCCGCCCCACCGTCAGCCAACAGCCTGCAGCAGGAGGAACCCGAGGAGGCAGGGATCAGCGCAGCCTTCCAGAGAAGGAGAACCTTGCAACCCCGCCAGGACACTGGTTGGTATGTGCCGCTTCCACCAGAAGTTCGGCAGTAAGGCGAGGAAGTGCGAGCGCCCCTGCTCCTTCGTGCCTCCACAAAAACGACGGAGGCTGCACCCAAGGCCAGCCCCACTGGCAGAAGCAGTAACGAAGTCTCGCCCCCTGAAGACACCATCTCCGGACACAGGATGTTGGTCAACACTGGTGCCATGCAGTTGGTGTTCCCGCCATCGGCAGAGGACTGCAGCCATGCCCCTGAAGGCCCTCGTAGCTGCCAACGGAACCCTCATCCGCTCCTATGGCACCAGGACCCAGACCATCGCGTTCCTGGGCTGGACCTACACCTGGCCCTTCGTCATCGCCGATGTACAAATCCCTCTCCTGGGGGCGGACTTCCTAGCCCAACACAGGCTTTTAGTGGATGTAGCCCACCAACGCTTCCTCAACACTGAGACCTGCCTCTCTCGCCCACTCACCACAGGGCCCAGGGTGCCCACTATCTGCCCCATTTTTTCCCACAGGTACGCTTCCCTCCTACAAGAGTTCCCAGACTTCTGTCAACCCGAGCTTCGCCAGGTAGCAGGGGCCGCCTGTATTCGCGTTCTCCAGATTCACAGACTCACGAATTCACAGATTTCTCTCTGGACCATATCTACCCATTATTTGCGGGAAATTCGCCTATTCGCGGGTTTTTTCCAACGACAAATAATACCAAATTAGTGTATTTTGATGTTATTTTCATGACTAAATACATTTTTATGATACAAAAATGATTTACTAATTTTAAAATATTAATATTGATCAATACTGTATTAGTAAACTTAATAAGATTAAATGATATCACATAATAAAAATAATAATTCTCTCTCTTTCTTACAGAGATGTATGTTTTCTGTATGATAAGTAAATAATTTACTAATTTTCAAATAATATGAATGTAAAGAACAATCAAGTCAATAAAGAAAATACTATAGTGAATTAGTAAGATTTTAGTTTATAAATTATAAAATTATGTAAGAATGAAGGAAGTCCCAGTCTTCATGCATCTTTCTTGCGAACTCCAGGTACCAAACTGAGGTCCAACAGCTGTCAAATATATCAAGTAATGTGACTGGAGGGGAGGGAGTGTGTTTCTCTCTCTCTCTCTCTCTCTCTCTCTCTTTCTCTCTTTCTTTACTGAGATTTGAGATTTTTATAGTACATGTATGTATAATATTCTTATTAATATTTTCAAATGATAATAATTGTAATGACAAAAATCACATGTGATAGTATTTTACAGAAATACTACAATAACCTTTTTCATTTCACTTTCAAAATAAGGATAACTCTCTCTCTCTCTCTCTCTCTCTCTCTCTCTCTCTCTCTCTCTCTCTCTCTCTCTCTCTCTCTCTCTCTCTCTCTCTCTCTTTTACAGAGATGTATGATTTTTGTATTGATAAATAAATGATTTACTCATTTTCAAATATCAATATTAATGTAAACAGCAATAATATCAGTTCATTAAAGAAAGTACTAAAGTGAATTAGTAAGATTTTAGTTTATAAATTAAAAAATTATGTAAGAATGAAGGAAATCCCAGTCTTCACGCATCTTTCATTTGAGCTCCAAGTACCAAACTGAGGACCAACAATAACCTTTCCATTTCACTCTTTCATATACGTATAACTCTCTCTCTCTCTCTCTCTCTCTCTCTCTCTCTCTCTCTCTCTCTCTCTCTCTCTCTCTCTCTCTTTACTGAGAATTAGAGTATTGCTATGGTACATGTGTATATGTTTATTGATATTTTCTCATAATAATAATAATATTAATAATATAACTAATTTCAAAATTCATATATGTGATAGTATTTAAAAAAAAAATACAATAATTTATCCGTTTCACTCTTTTAAATAAGGATAACTCTCTCTCTCTCTCTCTAATGTATACAGTACATCTTTAAGGGTATTACTACATTTTATAGTGAAATAATAATATACAGTACTTAGTTTTCTAATAATATCAAGTTTAATGAGATTAAACAGTAACCTCTCTCTCTCTCTCTCTCTCTCTTCTCTCTCTCTCTCTCTTACTTACGTATGTTTATTTTTTGTGTTGTAAATATAAGTAAATGATTTACCTTTTACAACTAATTTTCAGTTATTGATAGGATTAATACAAAATAGTGATTCCCAGTCTTTTTATCCACCTGGAGGAAGGAGAGGGCGGGGAATTAAATGACAGTTTGATACACATATTTATTTTTTTATTTGGCAGAGGGGAAGGAGTTGAAGTCTAGGAGTTATTTTTCTCTCTCTCTCTCTCTCTCTCTCTCTCTCTCTCCTCTCTCTCTCTCTCTCTCTCTCTCTCCTCTCTCTCTCTCTACTCTCCATTATTATTCTCTGTCTCAGGAATAATTCATAATTTCACTCTTGATGGTCAGATATATGAATTTGTCATCCAATGCTCTCTCTCTCTCTCTCTCTCTCTCTCTCTCTCTCTCTCTCTCTCTCTCTCTCTCTCTCTCTCTCTCTGTTATTGGCTGTAAATATACATTTTTAATGGTAAAATGTTTAAGATGGCTTTGAAATGATATTAACAATATAACATCAAAGATTAATACAGTAATAGGTTAGTAATTTTAGGTATACTGGAAGTAGGATGTTATTTAAGGTATACATTTGGTATCTGAACTTTCAAGATTGGCAGTTGTAAGCATTTTTAGTGGTGGTTCTAACTATTTGCGGGTTTCAACTATTCACGGGGGTGTCTGGTACACATCCCCCACAAATACGGGGGAACACTGTAAACCATTACATAGACACCAAGGGTCCCTCAACGCACACCAAGTTCCGCCGCCTCCCGCCTAAGCTCCTTCAGGAAGCTAGAATGCATTTGTGGAAATGGAGCAGATGGGCATATGTAGGAAGGCCACGAGCCTGTGGGTGTCCCCCCTCCACATGGTGAAGAAGGCAGTCGGTACATGGAGGCTCTGTGGCAACTACTGCCGCCTGAACCTCGTCACCACGCCCAACAGTTACCCCCTGGCGAACATGCAGGACCTCACTGGGCCTCACCACGGAGCAAAGATCTTCTCTAAAATCGACCTCTTAAAGCCCTACTTTCAGGTCCCCGTCCATCCCAATGACGGCAATCATCACACCCTTTGGGTCCTTCATGTCCGCCTTCTCCACCTTAGGCCTGCAGAATGCCGGAGCCACTTTTCAGTGCCTTGTGGACAGCATCATCGGTGACCTACCCTTCTGCGTATGCTATGCAAATACATCCTCATATTTTCCAGATTGCCGGAGGAGCACTTGAACCATGTCCGGGCCATCCTCAAGCCCCTGCAGGAGAATGGGCTTGTCGTCCGTTTCAACCAGTGCTCCTTCAGCGCGGAGAAGGCGGATTTCCTTGGCCACGAGGAGGTGGCTGCAGCGGAGAAGTTCCCGTCGCCAACAACAGTCAAGGCCCTCCAAGAGTTTGTTGGGATGGTGAATTACCAAAGAAGATTCCTCCCAGACATCGCCCGCATCATGTGTCCTTTGACATAGGTCCTGAAGGGCAAGCCAAAGAAGCTGACGTGAGGAGAAGCCCAACAGCAGAGCCACAACCCTGGCTCACCAGGACCCTGACTCGCCCCTGACACTCACCTCTGATGCCAGCAACACTGCATGAGCCGCCGTCCTGGAACAGCTGGTCAACGGGGTCCCCACGCCACTAGCCCTCTTCAGCAAGAAGCTGAAACCCACCAAGACCCACTACAGCACCCTCTACTGCGAGCTCCTTGCTGTCTACCTGGTCGTCTGCCACTTCAAGTACCTCCTGGAAAGCGTCCCATTAACCATAAGGACGGACCACCAGCCGCTGGTCTATGCCTTCGTCAAGGCAGGCGACTCTTGGTCCGGAAGACAGCAACGTCACCTCGTGGCCGTCTCTGAATTCAGGTGCTCCATCGAGTACATCCCCAGCGTAAGGAACCCCCGTAGCTGACACCCCTTCGAGGATCGAGATAAACTCCCTGCACCTCATCTTAGACTACGAGGACCTAGTGCGTGAGCAAGCCTCCGACCCCGATCTACCAGCCTACCGGACCAACACCGCCCTCCAATGGGAGGACATTCCCTTTAGCCCTTCCAAGACAACGCTCCTCTGCGACACCAGCACCAGCCGCCCGCGCCCCCTGATACCCGCCTACCGGAGGATGCAGGTATTTGACGTGATCCAGGGTCTCTCGCACCCGCCACCCCGCACGACAACCAGACTCATGACAGCAAGAGGGACTCCAGGAGTGGGCCAGGAACTGCATCGCGTGCCAGAGCAGCAAGGAAGGCACACTGAATCAGGAATAGGGGCACCTTCGCTCAACCCAGGAGAAGATTTGGTCATATCCATGTCGACATCGTCGAGCCCCTTCTCCCATCCAACAGTGCTAGACACCACCTGACGGTGATCGATCGGTCCACCAGGTGGCCAGAACCCACTGCAGACTCCTGCGCCAAAGCCCTCCTATCCAGCTGGATCAGCCACTTCGGAGTGCCAGACAGCATAACTACAGACCTGGGAACCACCTTCACCTCAGAACTCTGGACCTCCCTGGCACGCCTGATGGGGACCAAGCACCGTACGACCACGGCCTCCCTGATGGCATGCTGCACAGGCCCCGACTGGAAGGTACAGTTACCATGGGTCTTCCTTGCCCTCCGCACCACCCCAAGAGCCAACGGCAACCTGTCACCAGCAGAGAAGGTTTACAGTGAGACCCTGACAATGCCAAGTGAATTCTTCTCCACTGACAAATGTGGTCCCCCCGTATTTGCGGGGGATGCGTACCAGACCCCCCCGTGAATAGTTAGAACCCGCGAATGTTTGGAGCCCCTATGAAAATGCTAAAAACAGCCTATTTTGTTAGTTAAAACTCAAGAAAAACCACTAAAAATTTTCATACTTGGTTTTTTTAATAGTTTTATCACAAAAAGTGCATTTTATGATGAAATTCATAAAAAAAACCAGGAATTTGTGGATATTTCTCATAGAAAAATACCGCGAATGCGCGAATTTTCTGCGAATAATGCGGGGAAACGTTCCTCAGAGAAATCCGCGAATCTGGAGAACGCGAATACGGGGGGTCCACTGTATACCCCGACATCACACTGGCAAGACTCCGCGCAGCTACCCAGAAATTCGTTCCCTGCCGAGAGACCTACACCGACCGAGGGCCCTTGACTCTTGCAAGTATGTCTTCATACGGAACAACACCACCCGCCTGCTCCTAACGAGACCCCACCGAGGACCACACTGTTTGATCCGCTGAGAGAGGGAGGCATTCCTCGTCTCGATCGGCGGCTGCAAGGACTGGGTCTCGATAGACAGACTGAAGCCTGCCATCATTCCTAATGAAGACGACCCCGCAGAAGCCCCTCGCAGGACAGCGCCTCGGAACACAGCCTCGCCAGAATCCAACAGCGCCCCCAGATGTCACCGGGGCTGCCCAAGGAAAGCGGTCGAGCTCCCCACACACACCACCAGGGGTGGCATCCTGCTTCCCAACTAACCGGACAACAAGGACCCAGAAGATGTCCCCCGTTGGATGGAATCTCAAACCCTCAGACTCCTCCAGCCCCCCGCAAGATTCCGCTGACCATTAGCCAACGATTATTACTTAATTATTGTCTTGGGGGGGGGGGGGGGGTTAGTATTTGTAAGGACAACATTACACCAAATATCCATCCTTCCTTTGTATATACTTTTTATATCATATACTAAAATGTAGAGCATTTCACTGCCTATCCACCGATATATATATCTTGTAAAAATGTACTCTCTGCACAAAGATATATGTATATTTTCAGCTGTGAAGAAACACAATCACAGCAGGGGCTTGTCCCCTTTTGTATATTTGTGCGTGACGGACACGTAGTGTCCGTCCGCACTACTGTCTCATATACAACTGTCTCTGTTCAATAAAGTCAGTTCTAGCTTTCTCCTTATCTGATTCCAGTCCTCACAATACTAAAAGTAAGGAATTCGTGCCTGCCAAATGTCTCATTGTTTTGATAGACCTGGTAGAGTCTCTCAAATGGAATATTTAAAAAATAGATTTATTTTCAAGTTCATATAAAAGACATATTTTACTTCACACATTTGCTTTTCATTACGAAGAATTCACACATTTGCTTTTCATTACCGTATATTTCGGCGTATAAGTCGACCCTTTAGCCCCAAAAAATTATGCCAAAATTAGGGGGTCGACTTATCTAACAATAACAAAAAGTGAATCTTTATTATTTTGGCATATCGATACAGGAATCCAGGCTTTACAGTTGGCTAATAACAATGACAGCCTGGATGAGGTAACTATGTATGTAAATACCAGTATTAAAAATATTTCACACTGTAATACGATAATAATAATACATTAGAACATCCATTACCTTAAATAAAATTTTAAAAAAAATCAAAGTAACTTTAAGAAACCCCAATCGCACAGCAAGTGTAAACATTGCGTAGCCATTTGCAGTACCGTAATTGAGAAGGATGCGTTTACGGTGACAGTTTTGTGTCTGTTTATGCCATAGAAGGACCAATGGTCAAGGAATATTCCAACATAATAATAAAATACCGGCATGTCGTTTTAACAACCCAATCAAAACATTAACTTGAGTGGCAGTTTGTACATACATATATACGTAGGCTGTTATGCAGCGTTAGTTAGCGCTTTGTTTGTTTACAGTACACTCGAGTAACATATCTTTCGTTTCGTCATTTCTAATCTTATTTGCCGGTATTCATCTTTTATATATTACACAGTTTTGTTAATATACCGAATATATTACCTGTATTTCTTATGGTAAGTAGAGCAACATATGTACCGTAATAACATTCCGGTTATTTTATATGATACGTTTTACCCTGCTGCTTATTTTGAGCGTACGGTTGGCCTCACATTTTATAGGTCGACTAATATACCCGATATTAGTTAAAATCATAAAAATTTACTCAGAATGGGGGGGTCGACTTATCTTCCGGTCGACTTATACGCCGAAATATACGGTACTAGGAATTATTCTCACTAAAACAAAGGAGATAGTATTGCATAATTTTTGTTGTCTTGAAGTTATAAACAAATGTGGCGCCACCCGTTTGGCCACGCAATGAACTAATGGCGGATAAATCAAGCCAACCAGGGGAGTTCCCAGACCATAGAATGCCGACCAACTTTAACAGGTTCAACTGTACTATAGCTTTTCTTTACAAAGTATATCAAAGGATTATTTACTGTTTTCGCCATAGATTTCAAGGTTTTCAAAACCTAAGCTAGGCTAGATTATTGGCACTGAATAGCCTTTCTCAAGGCCACCATTGGCAATGTTTTTATTTTTATTTTATGGCCTTTTTTCTCTCTCTCTCCATGTTGTCGTCGTAACTCTGAGTCCTCGTAAAACAAGTACATTGTTAAATGAGGAGTACCTGTATATAAAAAAAAAACAGATTGTCCATAACATTTACTGTAGGTACATGTTGCCATATTTTTTATTCTTTCTCTGATTTACTGAACTCAGCTTCATTACAAGTTTAGTAGTTGACTTAGTTATTACCACACATATAACAACACATATAACAGTATACAAGGTAATTTTTTCCTAAATTATTCTTTTGGTAATAAGCATTGTTCAGCCGATTCTCGATGTAAACATTCTGACAACCTTTTTTCAAAAGACAAATAGACACTAATTATTTTGCTGTTTATACTTTAATATTATAGTACAGTACTGTAATCGGTACAGAAAATCATTACAATCAAACCTCAGTTTTCGTACGCCAATTTTTGTACGTTTTGGTTTTCATCGACTTTTCTATGAAATTTTGTCTCGGTCATCTTACGTTTCCTCGCTTTTCGTACACCCTGAAACGCTCCATCTGGGACCCAGTCACCGAGCGCCCAAACAAAACATCCCATCTTTTGTGACCCATTCTGCTTTTGTGTTAATTGATTTTGTGCTTTTTGTGCTTTTTTTTTTTTATTAGTGTAACTGCTAAATAAACTACCATGGGGCCACAGAAAGTACCAAGTGCTAACCCTTGTGTAAAAAAAGGCAAGAAACACTGTAGAACTTAAGAAAGAACTCATAGTGAAGGGACACAAGAAAGAACTCATAGCAAAGGGACACAAATAGAACTAATCCAAATCCACAGAGGAAAGTCTGAAATCAAGCTCTCCAACAACAGAAATTGGCATCCGCTGAAGAGACTACGTCAGAAAATTGGAGGAAGTTGCATACTGATATTAGTGAGAAAATGCCTACAACATGTGCTGCTGTTAGTGAATTTAAGGCCAGCAGATGCTGGTTTTGAAAAATTTAGAAAATGAATGAGCATACATGATGTGCCTGCTACAGGGATTAACCCTCTTACGCCGGAGCGGTAAATAAAAAAATGACTCCCGTATGCCGGAGGGGTTTGAGAGTGAGCGCGGAAGCGGAAAAAATATTTTTTTCAAAAAATCACTGCGTGCTTAGTTTTCAAGATTAAGAGTTCATTTTTGGCTCCTTTTTTTGTCATTGCTTAAAGTTTAGTATGCAACCATCAGAAATGAAAAAAATTATCATTATCATATATAAATAATGCGATATATGATAGCGCAAAAACGAAATTTCAGATATAATTGTATTCAAATCGCGCTGTGCGCAAAACGGTTAGAGCTAACAAGTTCCTTTTTTTTCGTTGTAATGTGCACTAAATTGCGATCATTTTGGTATATAAAAAAAACACATTTGTAAAACGATAAAAGCAACACAGAGAAAAATATATCACAAAATGATGCATGAATTCGTGAGCACGCGGATGTGAAAATAATTTTTTTAAAATTCACCATAAATCGAAATATTGTTTATAGAGACTTGCAATTTGTTTCAAAATGAAGGTAAATGATGGAATATTACGATACTGTAAGATTTTTAGCTTACAAATGCAGTTTTCGACCATTTCGGACGAGTTAAATTTGACCGAATGTCGAATTTTTGTTAACCAAAAAAAAAATTTTATATGCAAATATAAAAAAAATGAGAAATGCTACAACCTTCCAATAGTTTTTGTTATATTGTGCATTTTTTTGTGCACATTTTCATATATAAAACTCTAAAAAAAGCATAATATGAAAAGGCACAAATATTAGGAGAATGTGACCTACGCGTTTCGGAGATTTTCAGCCGAGAATCGGCGAGCGGAGGGAAAAATTTTTTTTTTTTTACAAAAATTCACCATAAATCAAGATATTGTTCTAGAGACTAGCAATTTGTTTTAAAGTGAAGATAAATGATTGAATATTACTAGAACTGTAAGATTTTTATGTTACAAATGCATTTTTCGACCATTTCGGTTGAGTCAAAGTTGACCGATCGAAGTTTTTTTCGTACTTATCGTACTTTATATGCAAATATTTCAAAAATGAGAAATGCTACAACCTTCAATATTTTTTGTTATATTGTGGCATTTTTTTTTTGCGCACATTTTCATATATGAAACTCTAAAAAAGGCGTAATATGAAAAGGCACAAATATTAGGAGAATGTGACCTACGCGTTTCGGAGATTCGCTGCCGAGAATCTTGGCGAGCGGACGGAAAAAAAAAAACAAAAAAAAAATTTTCTTCAAATATTCACCATAAATCGAGATATTGTTCTAGAAGTCTTGCAATTTGTTTTAAAGTGAAGATAAATGATTTAATATTACTAGACTGTAAGATTTTTATGTTACAAATGCGTTTTTCGACCATTTCGGTTGAGTCAAATTGACCGATCGTAGTTTTTTTTGTACTTATCGTACTTTATATGCAAATATTTCAAAAATGAGAAATGCTACAACCTTCCAATATTTTTTTTTATATTGTGCATGTTTTTGCGCACATTTCCATATATAAACCTCTAAAAAAAGCATAATATGAAAAGGCACAAATATTAGGATAATATGACCTACTCGTTTCGGAGATTTTCGGCCGAGAATCGGCGTGCGGAGGGAAAAAAATATTTTTTCAAAAATTCACCATAAATCGAGATATTGTTCTAGACAGTTGCAATTTGTTTTAAAGTGAAGATAAATGATTGAATATTACTAGACTGTAAGATTTTTATGTTACAAATGCGTATTTTGACCTTTTCGGTTGAGTCAAAGTTGCACCGATCGTAGTTTTTTCGTACTTATCGTACTTTATATGCAAATATTTCAAAAATGAGAAATGCTACAACCGTCCAATATTTTTTGTCATATTTTGCATGTTTTTGCACACATTTCCATATATGAAACTCTAAAAAAGCGTAATATGAAAAGGCACAAATATTAGGAGAATGTGACCTACGCGTTTCGGAGATTTTCGGCCGAGAATCGGCGTGCGGAGGGAAAAAAATATTTTTTTTCAAAAATTCACCATAAATCGAGATATTGTTCTATAGACTTGCAATTTGTTTTAAAATTAAGATAAATGATTGAATATTACTAGACTGTAAGATGTTTAATGTTACAAATGCGTTTTTTTACCATTTCGGTTGAGTCAAAGTTGACCGATCAGAGTTTTTTTCGTACTTATTGTACTTTATATGCAAATATTTCAAAAAATGAGAAATGCTACAAACCTTCCAAATATTTTTTTTTATATTGTGCATGTTTTTGCGCACATTTTCCATATATCAAAACTCTAAAAAAAAGCGTAATATGTAAAGGCACAAATATTAGGAGAATGTGACCTATGCGTTTCGGAGATTTTCGGCCAAGAATCGGCGCGCGGAGGGAAAATTTTTTTTTTTTTTCAAAATTCACCATAAATCGAGATATTGTTCTAGAGACTTGCAATTTGTTTTAAAGTGAAGATAAATGATTGAATATTACTAGATTGTAAGATTTTTATGTTGCAAATGCGTTTTTCGACCATTTCGGTTGAGTCAAATTTGACCGATCGTAGTTTTTTTCGTACTTATCGTACTTTATATGCAAATATTTCAAAAATGAGAAATGATACAACCTTCCAATATTTTTGTTATATTGTGCATGTTTTTGCGCACATTTCCATATATAAAACTCTAAAATAAGCGTAATATGAAAAGGCACAAATATTAGGAGAATGTGAACCTACGCATTTTCGGAGATTCGCTGCCGAAGAATCGGCGCAGCGGAGGGAATCAAAAATATTTTTTTCAAATATTCACCATAAATCGAGATATTGTTCTAGAGACTTGCAATTTGTTTTAAAGTGAAGATAAATGATTGAATATTACTAAACTGTTAGTAATT
>NC_061107.1:48660166-48725166 GCF_015104395.2 Macrobrachium nipponense | reverse complement strand
TCGTCGCAGGGGCGAACGGCAGCAGGGGCGTCGTCAGCAGGGGCGGCGGCAGCAGTGGGGCGTCGTCAGCAGGGCGGCAGCGGCAGGGTCGAGCGAAGTTTGGCCCTCCTATCTGCCCTTTCCTCTAGGGGCAGATCTGCAGCTCGGGGCAGGGGGTCAGTTATGGAAGGCCACTCATCGGGATCGAAGTTGATGAGGGCATTCCCGGCTACCTCTAGGAACTGTATGTGGTCAACCTCGGAAGATTGTCACCGTGGTACCCACAGTACAGTATGTAGGCATTTTGGAGGGCCAACTGAAGGATGTATTTGAGGAGCTTCTGTGTCCACCTTCTGGTTCTCCTGGCGAAGGGAATAAAATACTGGATGAGCTGATCAAAGAGATCAACTCCTCCCATGTGCCTGTTGTAGTGCCCAGTGACGGTAGGCCGCTCGATACGAAACTCCTCAAACACAACTCGGCCCTGTCGACGTGTCTTCTTCCGCTGTACGAGCTCTTCTTGGATGGGTTCATGACTCGTCGTAATCATGACGAGTCGGACACCCTTCCAACAGATTGACGAAGACAGCGCCCTTCCGCCGCCACTCTGTCTCTCCTCTTGCCAGGTGTTGCGGATGACTAGCGAACCTCTTGAGGACATTCGGGGGTGCCCCACGCACCAACCGAAGGGTACCACTGACGTGAACACCTGCTTCATACAGTTCCTGGGCCAGGGATACCGAGTTATAATAATTATCCATAATCCGGTGATATCCCTGGTTACGGAAACGTCCCACAAGATTGAATACAGTGTCACGCAGTGTGGAGAAGACCCCGGAATACACTGAAAGTCCACAACTTGATCCAGTGTTGGCCTCGGTAATAAGAAAGAATTTCACACCATATTTCTTCGGCTTCTTGGGGTTATACACTTTTATACTAAGACTTCCTTTGTAAGGCATCATCACCTCATCCAAAGGACAGGTTCTTTCCAGGAATCACGAGATTACTACACCGATCACGGATATAATCCAACACTGGACGCCACTAAAATGAGGCGATCACTGTTATTCCGGGGTATGGCCCTTCGGTTGAAGGCGTTGAAGTACCTGTCCAACGCCAGGAAATTATCAGGGACATAACGCCAGGCACATTTAGGCATACATAAAAATAATTTCTCCTCCAATATTGCCTGACGTCGGAAGCAGGTGTCATACCAAAATAAATGTGCAGCCCAAAAAATGCGCCATGTCAATGAGGTTGCAACCCCGCCAGTAATACGACAAGGTCGTCCTCAGCTCATACCGGCAGTACCGAGTGTAGTCCACTGTCTCGTGTACCAGGTATTCCAGCAGTTCCGTGTCAGGAAAAGCTGGATGAACCCAAAACAGTCAGGGGTACTGGTACGGTGATCCCAGGGGTTGCCGTGAAGGGGTGCATGTTAGGAGGGGTGGGGTCCTCCGTCCACCCCTCGTCACTCTCCGATGACCGACCTTCACCTTGGCTGGCGCAACGAGCCGACCTTCTACGTGCCTGTGCACGCGCACGGGTGCGGGCACGATATTGCACTCTACCCTCCCTCCCCCGTTGGCCCATCACCCTCACTTAGGCCTTCACTTTCTGTATCGTCCTCTGCGATAAAACTTGACCCCGTATCCCCATCCTCCCCTCCTCAGATTCCCCCTCGTACGCACTGAACCCACTGAATTCGAGCTCACTTTCGGGATGTGAGCTTCGAACGGACATTGGGGGCATATATTCATCCTCACTTTCATCGGGACTGATGTCCTCATCACTTGATGACCATCCGCCATCAAATGAGGACTTGCGGGAAGGACGCCCACATGCTTCCTAGGGGTAACCAAAGGCATACGCTGTGTCCTAAAACACTTTCAGCCACACGTGGCCGCACAGAACGGCCTTGAGGTTGCGGGGTCATGCTGGGTGCTTGGCCCCCTCGCCAGCATCCAGGTCCAAAACTCGCCTTACACGATCCCTTCCAACGGGTAAAACGCGCCTTTCGCGGTCCACACGTCGTTGAGACATATCTAGGAATGTCCTGTAGCAACACAAATGCTCTAAGTCTCGCACAAGTCCAGAAAAACACGCTTCTGACGAAAGATCGCTCTCGGATGATGCGCTACTGATGCTGGCTGGAGCGAGAAGAAGGGATATCGCGCATGTGCACTTGGGTCACGCTTCAAAACAAAACAAGGCCTTGATCCGTGAACTCCCAGCATCCCCCAAGGCGCGTGATTCAAAATTTAGGCTGGTAGGCCTATAAGTATTTTTCCGCGAATTTTAAAAAAAACTTTTGTATGTCGACGTAAAATACGTCCAGTCGGCACCCGAGAGACAAAAAATGTCGACGTAAAATACGTCCAGTCGGCATTTAAGGGTTAAGGACATGTTTGCAAAGGGGAAAGATATAAAAAATTTTGTTGAGTTATCAACCCAACAAAGAAGTTGTAATCCATGTCTCCAATATGTTTAATGACAATGTCACATTTAACTTCAGTCAAATTTTAAGAAATGCCAGAAACAAATTTTTTTGAACAGATTTATTGTACGACAGGGTCTCAAGCTGGTCCTAGTGCCAGTAAAAATGAAGAGAAATAACCCCAGATAGGTCCTTGATACCTGAAGTCCTTCTGGAGGGAGATTCCCCTTCCAAACAATAACCTCTCCCCCTCCCTCTCCCCTCCTCTCCATCTTCCATATGCTAACAGATGTTTTCCTTAAGGGTAAGAGTGATGTTAAATGTTCATTTATTGATATCATTAGTCATTTATATTTATTTCTCATTGTTTTTTTGTATGTGGAACTGTGTTTACTCCATATGAAATATATATTTTTAAAATATTTTGGGGGGTCTCGAATCCATTTATTGTATTTACATTATTCCTTATGGGAATTATTCTTTTGATTTTCATACGTTTTGGTTTTTGTTGGAGGTTCTGGAATGGATCATGTACAAAAACCGAGGTTCCACTGTATTTTATCATGAATGTTTTCATTTGCAAAATATGGTTTTGTACAGCAGCCATATGAGGAAAATAAAGTACTCATTAGGTAATATACCTTTGTTTGCAGATGTGATGAAAGGGGAAATTGAAAATAAGAAAGAATTTATAAAAGATTTAAAGCATAATGGAGACATAAAACTTGAACAAACAAAGACAAAGAGGGAATAAAACAAGCAAGGGAGCTGTTACAAAGACAATTCCCTTCCACTACTACTACTACTAATAAGAGCATGCAATACCTTTGCCTAGTTTTCAATCAACATAGGCTAGGTTGGATGAATGGCGAGTACCCACATGATAGTTGAAGGTATATTTGGTGTTTGAAGTAGTTTAAAAATAGGCAGTTCTCAATTACAAAACCAAGGTATTAAAACTATGCTATAATTATTTACAGAAATCAAGATGAATATATTTACAAATATTGTCATTGTACATTAATGAATAAATAATCTGTATATAGTAATGACATATATTTTAATGACTAGATAACAGGTTTTTGATGTAGGAAAAACCTATTTTTGGTAGTTGCTGTTGAGTCCTCAAAGGAGTTACCCCTCCCTGGTGTGTGCCAGTGCCCCAAGGTGATCAGACTAATACGTATTAAAGAAATATCTTTTAGCTGGGTATTATGCCATAATGATAAACACTATGACAAATGTTAGAGTATAATGGACTCAAAAGACAAGAAAGCATTTTTTCTTCAGCGAAAGCTGTACCCAGTTTTCCTGTGTTTAAACCTGTAGAAGTGACTATGTATTGTGCATGCGCATCGGCCATCTTGTTTTATGTTGAGGTCGGCAAAAGACAACAATCATTACTCTGTTGGTCAACCTTACACCAAATCCCATGGTTTTTCGTCAGAGAAGTGGGGGGGTTTTGAGGAATCAACAGCGACTACCAAAAATAGGTTTTTCTTATGTCAAAACCTGTTTTTTGATAGCGTAGTCGCTGCTTCGTCCTCAAAGGAGCATTACAAAGAAATTGGCAGGTGACAAAAAATTTAAGCTCACTCATTTTCATCCCAAATATCTCAAAGTTTTCAGATTAAAACATTTCAGGTCCAATGTCAAGCCACTAGTTTCACTTAATAAGATAAGGAAAACACATAGGATATACTTTTAGCATAAAGTTCTATGGTGACTTACCTAAGTATGCTGGGTATGGTTGCGACCTTTACGCACCTTCCCCAGCAATAGTCAACATACCCACCCGTTAGGGAGACCCCTGGTTTTCTGTCGTGGCGCCTATGGGGTCAAGGCTAACCATACCACCTACTGATACACAGTGCATTCAAATTTGTTTCAGTTCATGGCAGTAGTGTTTTACGAATACTGACTCTGATGACCACCCAGTACATTCAGAAACTTCTTCAAATGATACATTTCTGAAAAAGCCAATGATGTACTTACTTTCCTAATATCATGGGATCTAGGAAAGGAATGTGGGTTAGCCTTTTTAATGAGGGAGACTAAAATTGTTCTTAGCCCGTGTAGAGAGATTGGTTTGTTCGGGCTAGGATGTAGGAAAATTGGACCTTCTGAAACATTTTCCGTGACATCTTGGTAATCCTTAAGTGCTTGAACTGGGCATAATGTTTTGTGTGCTAAACTGAGTTGTCTTATAAGAATAGGAGATTTCCTCTAAAGGATTTCAATCGTGGCCAGGAATGATGGCCCAGGGGATAACAGTAACTGGTTATCAGTAGTTTGTGTGATATGTTGTCCCCATCTAAGAGAGCCCAATTCACTAATACGTGCTCCTGATGCTAATGCTACCAGGAAGATTGCTTTTTGAAGCATGCATGTGGTGGTTACATTAGGTCTGTTGAATTGAGGAGTACATAAAAGTTTGAGTACCTTATTCAGGGACCAAGTAATTGGAAGTCTTTCGGGAGTGGGTCTCTGTAAAGAAAAAGACTGCAGAAGGGAAGTGACAACTTCTTTGTTGGAATCAATCCCAAATCCATAAAGCAAGGGTTCTGTTAATGCAGCCTTGTATGTTATAATTGTTGTAACTGCAAGATGTTTATATTCTAGGAGGTGTATAAGAAAATTCTTTAGTGTTTCTATAGAAATCTCAATTGGGCTCTCACTCTTGATATAATCTAACCATATTCTCCATACAGACTGGCATTGCTGGATAGATGATATCCGTAGTTTTTGCACTAGGTACCTAGCAGTATTGGGTGAGTAGTTTTCACGGTAGATTATATTTTAAAAAATCCTCATGTGAAGGTCTTGGCTTAGAAAGGAGGATGTGTAAACGACTTTCCCTCCTACTTTCTGGGATAGTATAGTGGATGGTAATGGGATTGACCTCTTTGCCTGCTGCTGAAGTAGTAGGAACCAATGGCTGGTTGGCCAATTTGGGGCTATTAGGTAAGCTATTCCTTTGAAGGTTAGGAGCTTGTTCAAAACCTTCGAAATCTGAGACAATGGAGGGAAAAGATAAATCGTCTTCCAGTTGTTCCAGTCCTGCAGGAAAGCATCTCTCACTATTGCTTGATTGTCTACATTCAGAGACACATATACTGGGAGTTTGTGATTATCTTAGTGGCAAACAGGTCCACTTCGGTTGTGGAAGTAGGTCGTATATTATGTATTTGAAAGGAGTGGTTGTCCAATGACCGCTCTGTTGAGGCTGTCATGTTCCTTGACAAAGAGTCTGCTATTACATTGAGCGACCCTGTAAGGTGAGTTGCAGACAAATGCCACTTCTTTTCCTGTGCCATCCAAAGAATGACTGACATTACCATATTGAGAGGAGGTGAGCGTGATCCCATTTTTTTTATGCAAGACATTGCAGTCGTATTGTCTAGGACCAGCAGAATGTGTCTGTTCATGAGGTTTGAGTTTCTTTAGATACAAAAAAAAGACAGCCATCAGCTCTAGGAAATTGATATGACAATTCCTTAGAGTAGCTGACCACCTCCCTGCTACCTGACGATCCTCCCAATGTCCTCCCCAACCTGTCAACGAGGCATCTGTGTATATTGTTACTTTTACAGATGGAGGAGTCAGGGTGACCTGTTTTGCCAGAGATTCTTTCCATGTCCATGGCCGAAGTACAGTAGTACCTCAGGTTACGAAATTAATCAGTTCCGAAGCGGCCTTCGTAACCTGATTTTTTCATATCTAGAACTACGTTTTACATGTAAATTGCCTAATTCGTTCCAAGCCCTACAAAAACACCTCAGTAAATTTTATAATGAAGCTAAATTGACCAATAAACAATGAAATACAACAATTTGGACCATTCATTACCTAACATAACCATGACTGTACCTGTAAATAAAGCGTGTGTGTGTGTGTATATATATATATATATATATATATATATATATATATATATATATATATATATATATATATGTGTTATTATATATATATACAGTGGTACCTCGAGATACGAAATTAATCCGTTCCAAGACGGCCTTCGTATTATGAGTTTTTCGTATCTTGGAACACATTTTACATGTAAAATAGCTAATCCGTTCCAAGCCCTCCAAAAACACCCCAGTAAATTATATTTCCAGGCCTAAAACACATGTTCTAGGGTTACGACGGAAGAAATATGTCTCCAAAAAGGCAAAATACTGTACATACTTGAGTAATATTCAACTGCATGTAATGTTCAACCCCATTTTTACTGCATATATTAGGACTTTAGCATATGTCCCCTAGCAATAAGCCTAGCCTGTTAGCGGTTGCTACTGTAGCCTAGTCTATGATTCTGACATCTAAACCTAAGAGCTAAAAGCTTATAATATGCCAATAAAATGTATAAATAATCAGTATGTACTCATTTCAAATAATTATTAATTAATCATTAACTATAATACACAAACAAAGAAAAAACAAACCTTCCAATCGATTGTTTACATTCTTACGAGTATCGAACGAGCGCCAAGCAATCATTTTTCCTAGCACACAGTAAGCCATAAATTGTCATTAATATCTCTCTTCAACTAATGAAACCACCAAACAGTATAATAACCATTCATTTCTATTCTTTATTCTATCTTTACCTAATGGAGATACCGAGTTACTGACAGCTGTAATGAAACATACGTAATACGTAACGTAATAATAAAACAGAAGAAGAATTCTAAAAAATACCTATTTGTTGGCAGACTGATTTATTTTATATTTTCTGATATCTAATTCACAATTTTTTTTATTAAATGTATTGCATGTACTCATTTCAAATAATTATTAAGTAACCATTAACTATAATAAAACAAACAAAAAAAAAAAGCTTCCAAACGTCTGTTTACATCCAGCACTTACTAGTATCGAACGATCGCCAAGCAATCACTTTTACACAGTAAGCCATAAATTTTCATTATCTCTCTTCAACTACTGAAACTACCAAACAGTATGATAACCATTCTTTTCTTTTCTTTATTATGTCTTTACCTAATGTTTTTTTTTTTTATTAAATGTATTGCATGAATAAGTTTTTCAATTTACAGCAACCTTTTACCAATAGAATATTTAAAGCACAAGGGGTAGATGCTGACCAATAGGAGAGCAGGACCTTATGGGGTGACTAGCATCAGGAACCAATGGGAGAGCGGGAGGATGGTGGCAAGTTTACTCAGTTGGCGGCGCAGGAGTTTTAAAATTGTTCTCGGTGGTCCGGGCGAATCTCGGGACTTTACAGCAACAACCTTTCGTATCTTGAAAACTTTTTGTATGTAGAGCAGTAAAATTTTTCGCATTGGCTTTCGTATCTCGAGTTTTTCGTAAGTAGAGCCTTTCATATCTTGAGGTACTACTGTGTGTGTGTATATATATATATATATATATATATATATATATATATATATATATATATATATATATATATTAGTACCTCGAGGTACGAAATTAATCCGTTCCGGGACGCCTTTCGTATCATGAGGTTTTCGTATCTTGGACCACATTTTACATGTAAAATGGCTAATCTGTTCCAAGCCCTCCAAAAAACCCCAGTAAATTTCATAATAAAGCTAAATTGACCTATAAACAATGAAATACTACAACAATTTGGACCATTCAATACGTAACTTAATAATAAAAATGCAAAACCTGTAAATAAAGTGTATATTAGTGTACAAGAAATATTATTACTGTAACGTAAAATGTGGAAGCTTACCTTTCGAGTGAGGCTATCTCCGAAAATGGCGGCAGAGGAGGAGGAGGACAAACGGCAGGTACGTACACTTAACTTTATGAAACACATAAAAAAATGTCAGAAAAACAAACTAAACTTTACAAAACACATTAACAAAACTGTAACACTTAACTTTACAAAAAACTTAAAATAAAATTTATTTTCTCTTTTTTTGATTTTAACATTTCTTTTTACTTTTTTATACTTTACGTAATTTCAATTTCTTCACCACCGAATGGATGCCAGTCCGTTTACAGAATTTTTCGAACCACCCATGAGAAGCCTTGAACTCTGGGGTTGCCGTTGATGTCCCCTCTCCGCCGTCGCCTTCGGCTTGGGCAATCGAATCGCTGAAAATAGCGCTGGCCTTCTGGCAGATTGCCGTCTCGGTTATCGTATCACCATCGATTTCTTTGTCCTCGATCCATACAAGAAGCAGCCTTTCCATTTCATTATGCACATGGCTCCTCTTGTTAGACAAAATAGTGACGCCCTTGGAAGGTGTAGCTGCTTTGATGGCTTCCTTCTGCTTAAGGATGGTGCCTATCGTCGACGGATTTCGCCGTATTCCTTAGCGATCACACTCAACCGCAAGCCAGCTTCATACTTTTTTATTATCTCCATCTTCGTCTCCATAGAAAGCATTCTCTTCTTTCTGTGAACTTCAGCAACTTTCTTGGGACCCAGGGACCCATGACTATATGTACTGTACGTAATTAAGTTACGTATGTAGTACGTATACTAATTAGGTTCTCACAACATGATAAAGTAGCACAACGAAATCACTAACGAATTTACGATACAAACGAAATCGTTGGACCGAACGAATGCCGCATGCGTACGATAAAGATTCTGGTGCGAGGTGGCCGGGGTAGGGACGCCACCACGTAAGTACGTATAAGATGCATGATGGGAGGGATGCTGTCCAATAGGAGAGAAGGATCTCATGGCTTGGCTAGCATCAGGAACCAATGGGTGAGCAGGAGGATGGTGGCGAGTCTACTAGAACTAAGATGGCGGCGCGGCGCGAGTTTCAAAATTGTTATAGGTGAATTTTCCGTGAATAATGCAGGGAAATGTTCCTGAGAGAAATCTGTGAATGTGTGACTCCACGAATCCGGAGAACGCGAATACGGGCGGTCCACTGGTTATATATATATATATATATATATATATATATATATATATATATATATATATATATATATATATATATATATATATATATATATATATATATATATGTGTGTGTGTGTGTGTGTGTAACTGAATCACGAAAGTTAGGAACGTGATAAATCCATAAATAAAGATATATGCCACGAAGGAAAAATAAACGATTGAGTAACTGCGAGACCTTTCGACGTTTCCACGTCCTTTACTGAGCAGAACTGACATACATGGGACAAAAGACAAAACAAGAAGATTCGTATAACTGACAGATGGGGATTATAAAGAGATTAGTACCTAGAATCCGACACACCTGGAAGAGAGTAACCTTCCCAAACAAGCATAAACAATGGGTGCGATTAAAAGTTTAAGATAAACATCTCAGATACAAGGACAAGACAATTAAAGAATTATAGGTGACATCTGTTCAGAACTTTGGTAAACAAAACCCTGTTCACAATACATATTCACAATACGTACAGGTTAGACATACATTACAATGAAGATAACTCAAAGGCAACTAATTTTTATTTAAGTCTGTAATTATATCTTTGAGGTCATTCTTAAACATGTTACAAATACAAGAGTGTAAATGAAAAAGGCCACGACTAACATTGAAATTACAATGAAAAGTAAGTTGTATTAAAGCAGATTCTAAAAGATTTCGTGATAAGACATCTCTTGACTTTGCAATTACTGAACTACCAACCCAATTTATTTGGTGGTTGTTTTCACTTAAATGAATGAATATTGCATTAGATGTTTGTCCAGTTTTTACAGAATATTTAGGCTGGCTTAGCCTTACTTCTAGGCCCTTGCTAGACTGTCCGAGATAAAATGAGGGACAATCCATACATGGAATTTTATATATTATGTGGTTGCTTTCTCTGGGGCTATTTTTTATTAACACTCCTTTTAGTGTGTTATTATACGAGAAAACAAGGTTGACATTAAAAGCTTTTAACAATGATTTAATGGTTTCAAATCCGTTAAAAAAAGGCAAACTGAGAATGTTCTTAAACAAATTTTCTTTCTTTCATATATATATATATATATATATATATATATATATATATATATATATATATTATATATATATATATATATATATATATATTTATATGTATGTATGTATATATAAGAAATGTGATAAAGAATATTCTTTTATTTTAATGTAAGCTAATATATAAGAATTATTTAGTTATTAAAATATGTCATTACTATATACAGATTATTTATTCACTAATGTACAAAGTCAATATTTGTAAGTATATTTATATTTATTTCTGTAAATAATTATAACATAGCTTTAATACCTTAGTTGACTGCCAATAAAAATAATGCAATGCCAAGTGTAAACAAGTTGAAAAGTATAGGATATTTGATTCATCCTACGAATGATATTGTAGAAATCTGCCAGATATGTAAGAGATCGTTTAGAAAATCAATAGTGGGAATGTTTTTATCAGGGCAGGTGGGTCTCCCCACCTACCGGATGGAGTTACTTCCTAACCACCTTGTTCAAGAATTTTAACGGCCTTGTTCCAGCTTCGTCGTAAGTAATTCCTATTGTAAAGGAGTAAGGCTTTGTATGTTGTGTAGGAACAAAAATAAGCTCTGCTTTTGTCGGTTTAAGAATTTAAACTTTTGTATAGTGAAGCTACTTTTAGTGTGACTGTGCTTCTAATCAATTTAATGGCTGAATCATATTGAATTTACCTCCATTAGCTACTCAGTCATCGTTATTAAAATTTTTACCATATTTCAGATCTTCATGAAGTTTAGGTGTGTAATGAGTTCTACTCTGTCTTCTAATTTTTTTTTATTGGAATTGTCATTTGATACAGGTCTTCATGTATGGCCTTTTTTTGTGATTACCATTCCTCTATTGCCTTTTATACTACTACTCTTGATTGCACCCATCACATCTTCACATGCTCATACCATCTCGGTCTTTGAGATATCCCCATCTTTTCAAGCCCCATCTATAGCTGACTTCACATTTCAGCTGTTCACTCAAGCCTGACATCCTCATAAATAGTACACTGATCACAGATAATGCTTTTCTAGGAATGGTAAGATGGCATATATTTATTCATACACCATGGGTAGTACAGTGCTCCCCCACTTTTACATGGGAATAGGTTCCAGAACCTGCTGTGGAAATGCAAAAATCCCCTCTAAAATGCTTAAAACTGGCTTATAACTGCCAAATACCCAGTACCCCATAAACTAAAATTCTTATAACTGTCTATTTTAACATTCCATTGCTTAGTGGTAATTCAAACAAAACTACACCTTAAATTATCATACTATAAAATTTAATATTATTTCAAACAAAAATACACCCCAAACCTTCATCCCAAAACATCCTAAGATATCTAAGATTAGTACCCTTTTACAACTATTACTCTTAAGTATATATGCTTTTAACAATGATTTACTCATTTTTTAATATTAATATTTATGTAAACTGCAAAATATCTATAAAATGTTAAATACAAATTAAATAAATCTTTAATACAAATTAAATAAAAATTTAATACAAATTAAATAAATATGTCTTACAGAATGTTTGATAACTAATCAAGTTTCCCCTTTACTGTATACATAAGCAGTTTTCTCATTCCAGTTAGCCCCAGATTGAACATCAGTCGGTTTACTCTCTCTCTCTCTCTCTCTCTCTCTCTCTCTCTCTCTCTCTCTCTCTCTCTCTCTCTCTCTCTCTCTCTCTCTCTTTAATGGTAATTTAAGGTGTATTTGAAATTATATACTATAAAATTTCTAGACAAAGTAGTTATGTATCTATTAGGCACATTATAGGTTGGGCCCTGGACTGAGCATAATAGGTGTATAATTCTCTCTCTCTCTCTCTCTCTCTCTCTCTCTCTCTCTCTCTCTCTCTCTCTCTACGGGTAATGTAAGATGTATTTGAAATTATATTACTATGAAGTGTTTTATGATAAAGTTTATTGTCCAATATTTAAAATATTTGCTAATTATTTTTATTTTATTTTAAAAGTCTGCTTTTCTTCTTTCCTACTGTTATCCCTACATTAAAGGGTCGGTTGACTGATGCACCTTCTCCACTTCCTTCTAGCAAAGACATCATCCTCCTACAAACCTCTTCTCTCCATTCCTTCACTTTATCTCACAATCTAATTCTCAGTCTCCCTCTCGATCTTCTTCCTTTAACAGGTTCCTCCAAAACCCTCTTCACTCCCTCCTCATCATCCATCCCCAGCACATGCCCATACCATCTCAATTGTGACACTCTTATCACCTCTGTAATTTACTAAGCCTGCCCCTCTTATTTCATCATTTTCCAATCTCTCAAGCAGCAAAAGTATTCCCATAATCCACCTTAGTGTTCTCATCTCTGTTCTCTGAAGCTTTACTTCAGCTTTTCTTCCTAGAGCTGTTAAATATAAAAACACAGTTTTTATATTTAAAGAAGGAAGTTCGGAGGTCGCCAGCCAGCATTGATACGCTAAGTACGGGCATTAATGTATTTCCAAAGTACTTTTGTAAAACAATAAACAAAGGGGAGCACACAGAGAGCAAATAAATTAGTTATTAACTAAAATTAACTTCGTTTAACTGTTGATCAATGAAGCTGCAGAAGGCTTCTTTTGGAGTGGAGTTGAACAATTTGTGGAGGTTTTCATCAAAAATATTCTTTCACACCCTGGAAGAGAAATTTACGACAATTAATCAGTAGCTAACATGCATGGATTCCTTAATCCACTTAACCACTCAATTACATTGCACTATAACTTATACAGATTATTTATACTAGTTGATGTCATGATGAAGTGGTAGCCAAATCTTTTATATTTATTTAATTACAGTTAGAAACAGCATATATACAGTAAGATAGGCTTAAACATTATCGAATGAAAATTAACACACTATCATAGGGTGAGGGGATCGAGATGGAGGCAAATGCCATGCGGTTACGACCAGGATGGAACAAAGGACACTAGGAACAAAGGTTTGATAAGTAGGATTTCTTTCTATATGGATAGGAAGGAAGGATGGGATGTTATCATGGGGAAGGTGGAAGGATAGGTGAGGATATGAGGTTCTCATACAACAGACACCTTACCTTGTTGAGAGAGAGAGAAAGAGAGAGAGACAGTTGCCTCTCAGGGGACGGACTACACATCCACCCGGGACAAAGGTTCGTATGAGAAGCCGGGAACCTACGCCTATGACCAGCTACCTCCCTCAGGCCCTGGAAGGGAGCGGAGAGGGAGATACTGCTTGTAGACTTTCCTACTGGTCATTGACTCTCGGTCCCCTTGCCTAGTAGACTCGCATCACAATCTCCCATATGGAGGGTACCAAGTTGATGCTGTTGTCTTGCAGTGGCATCTGGAAGTAAGAGACCTCAGGGGAGAATTCGGGTATAGAATGGATGGGTATGTGGTAAGGCTCTGGGTAGGGTACCCAAGCCCCCAAGTGCTTGTGGCATTCAACATTTTCTTGCTAAGTCTCTTTTATGAGGAACAAAATGGCGGAATGGCTGTCATGAGTGATAGAGCCCATGTTTCCAATCCATACATTAACTCTGGTCTTATCACATTGCTACAGATCTTGACTTTTAGCTTGTTTGGCATTTTCTTATCACATACTACTCAGACTGCCTCTCCACTTTCCCATGTAACTTTTATCTTACCGTCAACTTCAGCCTCACATCCTTCCTCTTGGCTTAAGGTATATCCTAAGTACTATTTTAACTTTTTCACTTGTTTTATAATTGAGCCTCTTCTTTCTTGTAGTATTACTATTTTGTCTCTATCCTCCCTACTGCTTACCAAAACCTCTGTTTAATTCACATTCACCTTTAAGCTACCCCTCTCCAAAGACTCTTACCACTATCCAATCCTTCTCTGTAGGTCATCTTCATTTTCAGCAGTAATCACCAGATCATTGGCATACAAAAACTCCCACAGCTCTTCATTCCTGATCTCTTCAATCAACACAGCCATGAACAGCACAAACAGAAATGGTCTTAATGCTGAACCCTGGTGTAATCCAGTACTAACTTCAAAGTTTTTTGTTTCCCCAACTTTTGTTATTACTTTTATGCTCGTTCCATGATATATCATCTCAGCCAGCCTAATCAACTTTTCTGGGACTTTCTCTTCCTCAAACACCAAAACATTACTGCTCTTGGTATTCTATGAATGCTTTCTCTAACTCTATAAATGCCCAATAGAGCGCCTGGTTTCCCTCCAGCTTCTTTCCCTGTAGTTTTCTTACTATGAAGATGACATCTACCATCCCTCTACCTCTCATGAATCCATACTGCTGTTTCCTGATCTTTACAATCTCTTAATCTCTCATCCAGTATCCTCTAAAACTTTCAGTCCATGCTCTCTTAGTTTAATTCTCTTGTAGTTACCATAATCCATGACATCTCCCTTCTACTTGTATACATATACATATACCATTAGACTCTCCTCCCAGTCTTTTGGCATTTCTTCCTCTTCCCATATAGCTTTTAATAAATCCAGCATCCATTTCTCCCCCCCTGTACCTAGTACTTATATAATTTCAATTTGGAACTCCAATGGACCTGGTGCTCTTACACACTTGTATTTTACTTAAGGGGACCGTCCGCTATGATGTCTATTTTTTTATTTATTACGCAAAATAGATCATTTTCATATGTTTTAGATATATATAATACCTTCATCATATAAAAATTTCAAGTCATTTGAGCAAAAACTTTTAGTTTTATTAGCAAAAATTATGATTTAAAAAAAAAATAGGTAGAGATTTCTCCGCTAATATGACATCAGTTGTATTGAAAATCATACCATAAACACTTCTTTATATACGGAACAATTCTGTGTGACAGAATTTTGATTTTTTATTTTTAGTCTAGACACTCAAAAAGTTCTAAAAAAAAAAAAAAAAAGAAAGAAAGAAATAAAAATTCTGTCACACAGAATTATGGTATTTTTATTTTTATTTCGAATGATATCTTTTCTCCAAAATTGGATAATAAATAACCGAGTAATGGCTACCGACATGCGCATAAGTATGTTTTTGAGTTATGAGCTCCCAAAGATTTGCTATGTAAATTTCGCTTTTTTCTTATAAAAGTCAAAACAACATTATTATAATTACTTTATTTGTACTTTTATTGTTGATTTCTACATCAAGGATCCTGGTCCTACCCCTAAAAGTGGTATTAATACCCTCAGCGTGACACCAGCCAATGATGTTGACGGCGAGACATGAGACAATGAGGGCGCTGATAACAATGAATTTTCGTGTTTTTCTTTCAGCACACTCCTGGCCTTCGCTAATTTTGCTAGCCTTAGTTGCTGAGTAGCCTTCTTGATCTTAGGTAACTTCGGCATTGCTATAAATTCACTAAGAAGTTATAAAAACAACGTAAATAGCTAGTGACCAAACGCAAGTGACGAAGTGCATGTAACTCCTTTGATGTCTGTTGCATAACTGAGTCATTCTCTGAGTGAGAGTCTCGCGGCTCTCGCCTATAAATAGCCGCTCTGACCAGCTCTCAACTCACACTACCTTTCATTGCTACCAGATGTATGAGAATCTCAAGAAAAAGTCTGAAAAAATCCCTGTATATATGCAAAAATAAACACGCAAAAACGATTCTGTCAAACTCAGTCATACAGACGACGCAGTTACGATGACGTCATCATTTAAAAACCGCTATAGTATCTTCATTATTTGTAAAAATAATTGGCTGAAACTTCTGGAAAGCATGCACGGCATGTTTCTGCATAGATACAAGTAATAACTTGATTTTTTATTTTTCCAAGTTGACATGTCATCCGCCATAGCGGACGGTCCCCTTAATGCTCTTTGCACTTCTGTATCTCCATCACTAGTCCCTCCACCCTCTGTGCTTCCCCCATCTCCTCCCTCTCATTTTCAGTATTTAAAAGCTGTTCAAAATACTTTTTCCATCTCTTAATGTCTTCATCTCTATGCAATATATTTGTCTCTACCCAATCATGTCTCTGCCTTTTCTTCAAGTTTGAAATCTTATAGATGTCATTTTCTCCTTCTCTTGTGCCTAGTCTATCATTCAAGTGCTCCACTGCCCTTCCAATAGTCATACCTATCCTCCTCTCATCTCTCCTCTTCTCTGTACCGTTCCTCTGCACTCTGTGCATGCCTTGCTTTCCAGTCCTTAAGTGCGTTTGATTTTCTTTTAATTGATTCTTGGGCCTCTGCATTCCGCTATCACTTTTCTCCTCTTGACACTCCATATCCGCTGGTTCTTCCCAACAGTTTCTCTGCTTCCCCCACACATATTTCTCTCATGGCTGCCCAGGTATTTTCCACTCTGTTACCCTGTCCAAATTCTACATTCTCCCTTTCCAGCATTTCTCTCACAGTCACCCTAAATTGCTCTCCCTTTTCTCCTTTAAGGTGCCAAATCTTAATTCTAGATCTTTTTCATGTTTTGGGTTTCCTACCTCTCATTTTCAAATCCATCACTACCAACCTATCTTGTTTAACACGAGCTTCTCCCAAGATCACTTTGCAGTTCATCCCATTGCTTTTGTCGGCTCCTCTAACCAGGATGTAATCTATTTGGCTTTGCACTCCTCCACTTTCATAAGTTATCAAGTACTTATCTAACTTCTGAAACCATGTGTTCATACAGGCCAATTCAATACTCTGAGCCATCTCCAATACATAATCCCCATCTTCATTTCTAATTCCAAACCCATGGCCTCCATGTACTTTTTCATACCCATCTCTTCTCTCTCCCACCCTGCCATTCATGTCATCTTCTATTATTAGTTTCTCCTCCTCTGCCATTGTTCTAATGTCAGCCTCAAACTCTTGTCTAAATAATTCTTTCTCTTGCTCTTGGTACCTCATCTGAGGAGTGTATGCTGATATTATATTTACTAATGTGTCCCCTATCATTATTGGAATCTTTTCAAGCCTCTCATTTACTCTCTTTACTTCTACCACTTTTCCCTTCCAGTTGTTACTTACTATGATTCCAACTCCATTTCTTCCCTCTCATGAACCACAGTAATAGAGCTTATAACTATTTCCTATCTCTCTAGTTCCACTCCCTTTCCACATAGTTTCCTGCACACACAAAAAAGCTATCCTCCTCCCCATTACATCTGCTGCCTCCTTCAGTCTTTCTGTTAGAGTACCCATGTTCCTTGTACCTGCATTTATCTTCCACTCTTTCACTAACCTCTTTGGCCGCAGTCGTAAACCCTGTGGTACCTCTCACCCATTTATCATGCCAGTTGGGGGATTCTGACACTCTTCGCTTACAGTGGACGCCCTAGCTGCATTTGTATTCCGTACATCATCAGGCATGGTTTATTGTTTGGCAAAGGGTTTTTACGACCGCATGCCCTTTCTGTCATCAGTCACACTTATTGGTGGTGGGCCTCACCTTTGACTAAAAAGTCCACACCTACCTGCAAGGCAGCAGTGTCCACAGTTATTGGCAGTGGGACTAGCCTTTTACTAAAAATTAAGACTGCAAGGCCATAGATGTCCTTTAGTTCTCTTTAACAACATGCAGGACCTACGATGGTAGTATTCTTACACCCACGCCACAGGGGTGTTTTTCAGTATGCTTTTATTGGAAAATAAAATGAAAATAATTAGTGAATATTTTAAATATTGTACAATATGCTCTATCATCAAAAATCTCTATGCAATATCATTTCAAATGTACATCTGAGAGAGAGAGAGAGAGAGATACGCCTATGCTGCTCAGTATGGGGCCCAACCTGGAATGAACTCGATATATAAATAACTACATTATAAGTACGTACATATGCTGTAAATCATTTTTATGATAAAAACCAGTATTTAGTAACACAGTATGAAAAAATGCAGTATACATAATTAGTGAATAAAAAGTGCTGCCCTACAAAAAAAGCAAATTAGTAATAATTTTAAGAGATATGGTCCATTGAAAAACTGTGCAAATTAGTGAAAGTTCCATGAGGAAAAGTGAATAATGTGTTCCACAAAAATCTGCAGTGGAACGCAAAAATGTGAAATGCGTAAAACCGGAAGGCCACTGTACATTTGGGGAAACTTAATAAGTACTTGAAACCTATACGGTGATCATTATTTTATTAAGAAATTTATTGAAAAATTGGTAATTAAATTTTTCAACATTTTATTTGATTTTCTAAGAAATTATAGGTAAAGCAAAAGATTTTCCAATCAAATTAATTCTTCTTTTCTTTCATTTTTTCAGACCTTATTTGCCTCATCAACTTTGAATTTATGTGAGCTGATAGGATTAAGACCTGATTTGGCTAGATTACGGAAAATTTTGTATTTTCATGAGAACCAATTGGTCTATCCAGTACGGAAGCAGAAAGATAGAGACTTCCAGTATGGATATAATCAAATCTTGTCCTGGTAAGTTGATGTTGGACTGTTATTGATTTGTTTATAAGTTTTTTCTCTCTCATTTAATATTTATTAGTGTAGCTATGCATTATTGTTATTTTCCCTTGGAAACAAAAGCTGTCATTTCCTATGTATAATCACCGTTATGTGTAAATTCAACATAAGAAGTTGATATTGCAGTATAAATTATACTTGGTTAGAGTTGGAGATTAATAAAAAAAAAATTTTACTAAGGCAAAATATCATTGTAGAATGTTGGAAAATACAGTAGTTGGTATGACCGATAAAGAACCCTTTTTTGTGTTATTTTTACAATGAATAGGTGATGATGGCACGTTTGTTTCAAATTCATAAGATATCTCTAATTGCAGTGTTGTTATTATGAATAATAAGATTAACAAGGACGCAGTCACAGTTCTAGATTCTTATAGGGCATACCCAAAGGATTTGTTCTTGAATCATAGAGGTGAACCTAGAGTAAGGCAGAGTTAGAGAAGTTGAACAGCCAAGTAATGGAGGACTAAATGAAATGAATGAAAATTGAAGGGCTGAAAGCAATTCAGTTGGCACTGATGATAGGTACAGCAAAGAATCTTCAATGTCATCTGTATTGTGCTTTTCCTGTAAGATGCACTGTTAATGGCATCATCTTATGAGTACTGTATGTATAACATTTGTATAGACCTGTTAATTGGATTTACATGTACTCTATTTTCTTTGCACATAATTTATCCAGAATTAATTCTGTAACTTTTTAAGAGCTGTCAGATTGGTGGAACTGCATGGAGTTTGGAATGGAAAAGCTTAGAAAGGGTGAAAGAACAAAAGAACATAACCTTCTTGTTTATCTGTTTTGCCAATCTTCTGTTCTTACAATTTTGTTCTTTAGTTTACTTCTCTTTTCTAAACTTGTATCATTTACTTTATGACAACATAATTTGCTTCAAATTTTATACAATTTTGTAATTAGTAAGTTTGAGTATCCTCAGAAGGCTTTTAACACACTACCTGGTTATAAGTCCAGGTCTGCTTACATGCATAATGTTTTTGTCAGTTTTCTCTGTACGTTGCAATGTAACAACTAATTCTTTTTTATATTTTATTTAAGAAAGTCATTTATTTTATCAAAACCCCATTAATCATATGCTATGTAACTGAGATTCCAAGGCACAGAAATTCCATTCTCAGAGGAATTTATTTCTGATGATAGAAATTCATTTCTTGATGTAATGTGGTTTGGATCCCACAATAAGCTGTAGGTCCTGTTTCTAGGTGAGCAATTGGTTCCTAGCCACGTAAAAATATCTAATCCTTCGGGCCAGTCCTAGGAGAGCTGTTAATCAGCTCAGTGGTCTGGTAAAACTAAGATATGCCTAACTTTTCACTGGGCTCAATCTGCCAAGATTAAGAAAAAAGGGATTTTGACGAAGGAAAAATCTATTTCTGGGCGATGGGTTCGTGTCGCCCTGTGAAATAATCCTTAACTTCATTATTTCTAGGGTAAATAACCTAATAAATACCAGAGAAAAAATAAATTCAAGAAGATGTCAGTATAACTGACTCGCTCACTCTATAAAAGAAGTGTCGGTATGGTAACGGGCGAGTGAGACCACTACCACAAACCTTTTGCCACTTAGAACTTCCCACATCAAAATCTCCCACCTGAGAGAGCCAATCCTAAAGGAGGATGCGTCTGCTACTACTACTACTAATACCCACGCCAAGCGGAGTGCAGCGCCTCTAGTGGTCATCCTTTTCTAAAGATGTCCATCTTGGACTGCAGGGTGGGTAATAAGGGTGGGTTTCACAGGGCGACACAAACCCATCGCCCAGAAATAGATTTTTCCTTCGTCAAAATCCCTTTTCTGGGCTCAGTTCGTGTCGCCCTGTGAAATAGTACCAGAGAAACAGCACAAGATGACAATGGAGGGTCTTAATGAAACAATAAAATAAAATAAAAGTATAATATAAGTGAATAAAAAGTCATGATACAAAAATTATAATATAAAGGTACTTAAAACTAGCTTAATATAAATAAAAAAGGGTAAAGCATAGCTTAATATTATGGTATCAAAACAAATTCTCAAGAAGATTCACTAAAACTAGATTAATATATACAAAATATACAAAAGTTATTGTGTTCTACCCTAGCATAAAAATAAGGGTAGAAACACTGAAGCACATTTATATGCACAGTTATGTGGATGTCCCTAGCAAAAAAATAAGGGACATTCCACCAATATATCATCCTAGCAGCTAAGATAGAGGACCATGTAGAGGGGGGGGGGGGGCATACGGTAGGGTGAGACATGTTAGACAAGGTAGGTAGAAAGGAGACCTGAATCTTCAACTATAACTACTGTGCAGAGTCAGGGGAAAACTGTTTCCCGCTGCCACTGCTGAAAAATTTTATAAAGGATTCCAAGGACTTCAGGTAATGACGCTTGAAGACTGTCGGTGATTTTCCATCCAGTATATTTCTTAAGATCATCAAAATTCATATGTTGGAAATAATTAATAGAGGTAGCTACTGCCCTGATATGTGCTTTTGGGAATGATTCAGGATTGGCTTGTTTAATGAAGTAAAGGATCTGCTGTCTGATTCCTTTTACTGATAAGGTGCCACCTCTTTCTCTCATAAAGAGAGGACCTGAGGATCTAGAGGATGTCCGAGACAGAAAGGCTCTTAAGGTCATTACTGGACAGAGAGAGGGATCTTGGGGAAGAGGAATGACTTTCCAAGGTGCCCACTTGCTAGAGGATCCTCATTTTTAGCTAAAAAACTGCGATCCGGGGAAAAACAAAACTTCTCCTAAGGGAGAAATTCACATGACCCGTATCTCTGGATAGAGCCGACAGTTCTGAAATTCTGGCCCCTGAGGCCAGGCTTAGTAAAATTAGCGTCTTTCTAAGTAACATTATAAATGTGCAAGTCGAGTTGTCAGTGTCGGAGGCTAGCTTGAGGATGTCATTTAAAAACCATGAAACTGATGTAGGTCTCTCAGAAGGTCTAAGTCTAGCACAGGCTTTGGGAATAGACGTAAAGTAAGATTCTGATAAGTCTATTTGAAAACCCAACTGAAAGATTTTCTTCAAAGCTGATTTATTAGTGGTAATAGTGGTAGCTGCTAGACCTTTCTCAAACAAAGACCTGAAAAAGGATATAGCTAAGTTAACTGTCATGGTTGTAGTGTCTGTTTCCTTCAGGAAAGATGCTAACTTTTTGACAGCAGAATCATATTGTCTTAGAGTTGATTCCTTCTTATCTGATTCTAGGAAGAGGATGTTTTGGGGATCAATATCTGCATCTTTTTTAGCCACAAACTTCATGAAGTCCATAAAGTTAGGGTCCTGAGAATTCCTGAGGAAGCGAACACAGTCCTCATTTGTACTGATTGAGACAGTTTGGGATTGGGAATCCATCGAGGTCGGAGGCCCAATTCCAGTGGCAAGGGGCACCAATTGCTCTTTGGCCAATCTGGAGCTACAAGAGCTACTTGTCCTTTGAAAGCCCTGAGTTTGTTCAGAACTTTCAAGAGAAGATTCACTGGAGGAAAGATGTAGATCCTTCTCCACTGATTCCAGTCTATTGACAAGGCGTCCATGGCATAGGCCAGAGGGTCCAGGTTGGGGGCCACATAGCAAGGGAGCTTGTGGTTCGCTTGTGAGGCGAATAGATCTACCTGGAGATCTGGTACACTCCGGCATATCCACTGGAACGACTTGACGTCCAGAGACCACTCTGATTCCAGAGGAACTGAACGGGACAAGGCCTCCGCTATTACATTCCTTACCCCTGCTAAATGGGTGGATGATAGATGCCATTTGTACCTGTTTGCTAAGGAAAAAATGGCTATCATGACATGGTTCACATGCTTGGATTTGGATCCCCCCTCTGTTGATGCAGTTGTACTACTTACTGCACTGTCCCCCCAAAACCTAGCCTTAGATGAGAACTTCTTTGGGGGAAGGAGCTTCTTTAGGGTAAGAAATACTGCCATTGCTTCCAGAACATTTATGTGGAGCTGGCGGAACTGAGTGGACCAAGTCCCCTGAACTTTCTTGAATTGAGAGTATCCTCCCCAACCGGTTAGGGAGGCGTCTGTGTGAATAGTTAACGCCGGAGGAGGATATTGAAGGGGAACTGACTTGGACAGATTCTTTACCTTCGCCCATGGACGAAGTTGGTTGCGAAGGATTTGTGGAATCACTGACAACTTGTCTCGAGATTTGACATTTGCTCTTGAGCGCCAAACTCGATTTATATCTTTCAGTCTTGCCTTCAAAAGGACGTCTGTCACTGAGGCAAACTGGAGGGAACCTAGGATTCTTTCCTGGTTTCTCCTTGAAGCTTGCTTGTTGTTGAGGAATTGCCTCACTGACTTGGCTATTTCTTTTCTTTTGATCACCGGAATTGACAGATTGTGAGAGGATAAATCCCATTGGATGCCTAGCCACTGAAAACGAGTCTCCGGAGTGAATCGGATTTTGATTTTGTGTTTATCTGGAACCCCAGATATTCCAGGAATTGAATTACCTTCTCTGTGGCTCTGAGGCATTCCTCGACAGTTGGTGCCCAAATCAGCCAATCGTCGAGGTACGCTACTACCATTATCCCTTGTGATCTCAGTTGTTGAATACTACTACTACTTTCCGCTATTTTTGTGAATACCCTGGGGGCTACATTCAGTCCGAAGGGCATCACTTTGAAAGAGAATGCCTGGTCTCCTAGGTTGAAACCTAGGTATGGGCGGAAGTGTCTCGCGATAGGGATATGATAGTATGCGTATGTAAGATCGATAGAGGTGGTGACAGCCCCACGGGGAAGTAAGGTCCGTACCTGCGAGATGGTCAGCATTTTGAACTTGTCGCAGCGAATGAAAATTTAGCTGGGACAGTCTAAGATTATTCTTCTTTTTGAAGAAGACCTTCTTTGGCACGCTGAACAAGCGCCCTTGAAATTTTAGATGCCTGACTCTCGACACAACTCCTTTCTGAAGGAGCTCCTCTGCATAATCTGCCAATTCCTTTGATGGTAGTTGAAGAAATGATTTGGTTGGTGGAGGATCTTTGATCCAACTCCAACCTAGTCCATTGGACATGATGCTCTGTGCCCATTTGCTGAACCCCCACCTGTGACGGAAGAGGAACAGCCTCCCTCCTACCTGGGGAGCCTCACTGCTGCTGTGTGGGATGGCCTCCACGTCCCCCTCTGAAGTGCTTACCTCTGTTGGTAGCCCTTCCCGAACCTCGCTGGCGAAAGTTACCTCTCGCCCTGCTTCCCCTTGAGAACCTATTGAAGGTAGGGAAAGCCTGGCTTTCAAACATGGGATTGAAAGCTGGGGAGACGGTGTACGAGGTCGAGGGTTGGTTCTGGGGGGATAGCAAGAGGATAGGTTGGCTCTGACCTTTCGATGTCGAAGGCTGACCCGGTTGGGTAACTGGGACGGCCTGGACGAAGTGCTGCTGCTGCTGGTGCTTCTGGTATGGTTGGAACCTCTTGGTTTTCTTGAGTTTCTTACCAGAAGAGGGAGGGTTCTCCTGCTTCCTCTTGGTTGAGATACCCCACCGAGCTCTAAGGCTTTGGTTAAGCCTTGAAGCTTCGTGGTGCACCTCATTCACAGAAGACTCTGGGAACAGGTCCGCACCCCACATGTTGGAAGCAAGAAGTCTATTCGGTTCGTGGCGAATGGTAGCTTCTTGCAACACATGCTTACAGCAGTTTCTTCTGGCCATGAAAAAGTCATAAGCATCTGCTTGTACTGATTGTAGTTGGGACTTAGCCAAGATCTTAAATAGAGGCTCCGTACCACACGAGAGAGCAGCCATCTCAGTTATGACTAGGGAGTTGAGTGATCTCCCTAGCCTAGTCCTCGCGTCAAATTCTGCCTGAATGAGGCTATCAGGCAGTCTAGGTAGCTTCTCACCGAACTGATCCATGGCACAGTCCGGTTTCAGCTTTCCTACCGTGAAAGTAGCCGGTAGGTTCTCCCAAAGTTCTCCAAACGCAGGGAAGAGAGGAGATGTGGGCTCTGCTTCCCTGAGCTGTGGAATGGGTTCATCCTTCAAAACAGCATGAAGGGTCGTCTCCACCATCTTTGTCGTAAAGGGGAGTGAAGCCTCCTCCTCGGTGGCAAAAATGGTGAAGGGACTCTTGAAGGCCTGGAGTTTGGTATTAGAGCAATCCCAATCCTCCAGACAGTGAACCCACTCCCTCTGGGCATGGTCTCTAGTATACAGGACAGTCTCCCTAGGGATCTTGTCTTCCCTATTGAGAGCTGTCTCTGTTAGCCTGGCATATCCTATAAAAGCTGTGTCAGTCCAGGAGGGTAGAACTCAAAGTCCTCGATCCTTCTTGTTCCACACTCCGGTATTGAAATCATACCATCCTTGAAGGGAGCATAAGCTGCTACCCTCCAAGGATTGTTCATAGAGAATGCCGGAAGAGAATCATGAGGAGGTAACTGGACCAGACCAGTACCTACTACCGGGAAGTTGACCTGAGGAGCCTGGTTCAGGCCAGCAAAGCGGTTATCGTGTTCTAGAACACGATTAGAGAGGTCCTGGATGGACTGACCTGATTGATTGATGCTGCTAGAGAGTTGGGCAAACATTTGCTCAAATCTCGTCCCAAGCGATCCAACCATCTCTCCTACTTGCTGTAGGACTCCTGCCGAAAAGGTAGCAGGGTCAAAGGCACTAGGTGCCGTGATCCCGGCAGGGGTCACCGGGGGAGTTCCGGCAGCAACAGGGGAGGGTGCTGGCTCGGTCGGAGCGCGGACCTTCTCCTTAGAAGCAATTTGCTTCTCGACCCTCTCGAATGTGAAGGATCAGACTTAGCCTTCACTGCTCCGGAGTAGGATGCCGAAGACTTTCGTGAGGAGGAAGACGACGTCTTTTTGGACGTCGTCTTCTGCTCTCTGTGCCCTTTTACCTTAGGAGGCACAGAAGCAGCAGGCGTAGGAGTAGGGATCTCAGATCCCGTAAAGCCTTGGAAAGAAGAGGAGGAAGGAACAGGGGAAGAAGATCCAGGTGCGCCCAAGGCAAACCCTTGAGCGCCCGAAGCACCTACCTCGACTAACAAATCTTCTGCACCTACCGCCATTGGCTCTACATTGATGTCTAATGTGGTAACGTCTGGCACGATGTCCTGGCCCGACACGTTTACGAAGGCCTGCTGCACCTCGCGTTGGATGGAGGCTATCGCTGGAGCTGCTGTGGCGGGATCCACGTATCCCGTCGCTTTCCCTCCGGGGAAGATCTGGACAGCCAACTTCTTGTCAAGAATGTAGGGCTGTCCCTTGGCGGCGTTCCTGCCGAAGCCGCCCACCCAAGCCTTCAGAGTCGCTAGGGCGACCTCTTTCACAGCAGCAGCCTGAAAGAGAGGACCAATGAAGTCCTTTACAGCAGAGCTATAAGCTTACAACTAAGACTTAAAACTAAGATATATATTAAACATATATTGTGGATGGAGGGGAAGTAACTATCTTGATATCTACTTACTCCATCCAACAACTGACTCACGAGGTCATAGCATATGGTGCATGCCTCGTGGTGCCAGACGATCAGTTCGCCATGGGTGGTGGCGCACGGGGCGTGGGTCCTGCACTCCTCGTGGCCACAGGGGTCTTGGAGAACCGCATTGCAGCCCGGTTCCTGGCAGTTGGTAGCCTGTAAGTGGAAAGATACATGAGTATCGGGGATACACACTTACAGTCTAAATACGAACTCCGTTGCATGCCGGAGTATACAAGTTATTCTAAAACTAGTCCTCTACCGTAATACGTGTGGGCGCTAGGGTGATGTGGTTGGGGTCTCCGGTGTACACCGGGGATGGAAAAGGAAGCAACCAGAAGGATAAGATAACCTTAGCTGAGGATAGAGAAAATACCACGACGGAGAACGGAGGAGGCAGTTAAAGTAAATTAACAAAATTATAAAAGGAGCATGTATACTTCATACAGGGAGTAAGACATGCCTCCCTTCAGACTACTAGAGGAGTGCTCGGGTAAAGAAGCAAGCGCCCCTCCGGTAGCGGAAAGAAGGTAGTAGTAGGCAAGCTTCTGGGACCACTGGGAAACTCCTACCCCGGTGGCTGGCGGAGCCAGCTCCTATTCCGACAACCGAAGGGGCCCCCGGCTAGTGAGCAGGGGCTCCGTCCGTGGTGGTGGAATGGAGAGAGGGGGGTGGTAAGGAGAGCGAACGAGACACACCGGAGAGAGCCGAGGCGGCCGGAGGGAGGGGTGGCCATCCCCAACCCCCTTCCACGTCGGAGCTCCACGGATCCCGAGTCGAAAAAGTGGTCTCCCCAGACTCCCAGCTGGCCGGGCCTCCCAGGAGCCCCCTCGAGAGAGAGAGAGGGAGGGAGGGAGGCGCTCATGCGTTTGCCATGATGAACCGTGGGTGAGCCCGGCCAGACCCCCCCCCCCCCCCCCCCCTTTACCACGCGGAAGGGAGGGAAGGGAGCTGGGTATGGCGCCCAGTGGGACACGTGATCAAGGGTGGACCAAGAGGTGATAAGCAACACAACCACTAGGCAAGTGACCACACGAACCCAACTGTACCAAGTGTGAATGAACACGAAGGGTAATAGAATGCCAAGGTACTGGACGCCCTAAAAGCTAGCCTAACACAGAATAATATAAACACTAGATAAAAATAATAATAATAAACACATACATCGTAAAAGAATGGAAGGAACACACGAGTGAGAGAGACAGAAGTCCAGGAGAAGACGAACCGTTCCGAAGAACAGTCGACTACTCGAAGCCAGCCGTAGCCGATGAAGAGCAAAAGCTGGGATGCTGGACTAGGGAAAAACACTATAGCCCTAAATACCTAATCCATAGAGATAACTGGGTGACAAAGGTATGGGCTGTGAATTCCTAAATTCTATAATACGATGGAAATAAATAGTGTAACACGTAATAAGAACCCATGAAAGGAAAGAAAAGATGTCCCAGTATGGAGGACTGGGAAATCTTAACAACACGAGGCTGGCCCATGGCCGCCACGAGTCAACCGGGTGACAGTATGTAACCTAAAAAAATGGAAAATACTGGTCCCTGGAAGACAAAAATACGAAATCTAGACCTTTCGGGTACTTAACTTAGCTGCGGCAATAGCTGAGCGTTCCATATCGAAGATAAATCCAAAAGAACGATCACAACACAGAGGAAGAAAAAACGCGTGTGTCGCAAACGAGCTAATAGAAAAGGATGACCACTAGAGGCGCTGCACTCTGCTTGGCGTGGGTATTAGTAGTAGTAGCAGACGCATCCTCCTTTAGGATCGGCTCTCTCAGGTGGGAGATTTTGATGTGGGAAGTTCTAAATGGCAAAAGGTTCGTGGTAGTGGTCTCACTCGCCCGTTACCATACCGACACTTCTTTTATAGAGTGAGCGAGTCAGTTATACTGACATCTTGAATTTATTTTTTCTCTGGTATTTATTAGCTTATTTACCCTAGAAATAATGAACTTAAGGATTATTTCACAGGGCGACACGAACTGAGCCCAGAAATATGGTATTACTTCATCATGCATGAATACTCCAGCCTGCTTGCTGATACGGGCACCTCTTCATCTTCAGTTGGTGTTGCAACTTAATCCTCTTACGCCTAAGCCCTAAAAACCAAAGAATCTCCCGTATGCCGAGGCGGGTTTGGAGTGAGCGCGGAAGCGGAAAAAATAATTTTTTCAAAAAATCACAGCGCGCTTAGTTTTCAAGATAAGAGTTCATTTTTGGCTCCTTTTTTTTGTCATTGCCTGAAATTTAGTATGCAACAATCAGAAATTAAAAGAATATCATTATCATATATAAATAATTCAATATATGGTAGCGACCAAAAAAAAATTCACACATAATTGTATTCAAAAAGAGCTGTGCGAAAAACGGTTAAAGCTAACAAGTTACTTTTTTTTCGTTGTATTGTACACTAAATTGCAATCATTTTGATATATAACACATTGTAAAACAATCAAAGCAACACACAAAAAATATTATCACAAAATGATGCATGAATTCGTAACATGCGGACGTAAAAAAATGTTTTTTTCAAAAATTCACCATAAATCTAAATATTGTTCTAGAGACTTACAATTTGTTTCAAAATGAAGACAAATGATTGAATATTACGATACTGTAAGAGTTTTAGCTTAGAATTGCAGTTTTTGACGATTTTGGACGAGTTAAAGTTGACCATATGTCGACATTTTTATATATATATATTTTATATGCAAATATTGCAAAATTGAGAAAAGCTACAACCTTCAAATATTTTTGTTTGTATTCTTCATGAATTTGCTCACATTTTCATATATGAAACTCTATAAAACGCCTAATATGAAAAGGAGCAAATATTAGTAGAATGCGACTTACGCATTTCGGAGATTTGCGGCTGTGAATCGGCGCGGGAGGGAAAGAAAGTTTTTTTTAAAAATTCACCATAAATCTAAATATTGTGCTAGACGCTTCGAATTTGTTTCAAAATGAAGATAAATGACTGTATATTAATAGATTGTAAGAGTTTTAGCTTACAATAGCGTTTTTCGACTATTTAGGTAGAGTCAAAGTTGACCGAACGTGGTTTTTTTTCTATTTATCGTGATTTATATGCAAATATTTCGAAAAAGAGAAAAGCTACAACCTTCAATCATTTTTCTTTGTATTCTACATAAAATTTTGCACATTTTCATATATAAAACTTTATGTAATGGCTAATTTTAAATGGTGCAAACATTTCGACAATCTCATGAAAAAATTTCAATTTTTTTCGGAAGTTACCGCACAGACGTAAGGAAAATGTTCTTTTTTTTCATAAATTCATCATAAATCAAAATATTGTGCTTGAGACTTCCAATTTGTTGCAAAATGAAGGTAAATGATTGAATATTACTAGAATATAAGAGTTTTAGCTTACAATTGCGTTTTTCGACCATTTCGGTAGAGTCAAAGTTGACCGATGGTTGAAATTTTTGCACTTATCGTTATTTATATGAAAATACTTCAAAACTGATAAAGCTACAACCATGGATTGTTTTTATATGTATTGTGCATGAAATTGCGCACATTTCCATATATAAAACTTTATGTAATGGCAAATTTAAAATGGTGCAAACATTAGGACAATTGCACGAAAAAATTTATCGGAAGAGTTACCGCGCGGACGTAAGGAAAATTTTTTTTCATAAATTCACCATAAATCGAAATATTGTGCTAGAGATGTCCAATTTGTTGCAAAATGAAGGCAAATGATTGAATATTACTAGAATATAAGAGGTTTAGCTTACAATTGCATTTTTTTACCATTTCGGTAGTCAAAGTTGACCGAAGGTTGAAATTTTGGCACTTATCGTTATTTATATAAAAATATTTCAAAACTGATTAAAGCTACAATCATGAGTATTTTTTGTTGTATTTTACATAAAATTGCGCACATTTTCATATATAATACTCCATGTAATGGATAATTTAAAACGGTGCAAAAATTATGTCAAAGTGACAAAATAATTTTTGAGATGTGTCACTGATACTTTTTAGTGCGATAAGAAAGAAATTCGCGCTTGTGCGCCTGTGTAACGATTGTAAACAAAACAACGCCTTGATCCGTGAACTCCCAGCATCCCCCAAGGTGCGTGATTCACAAGTTTTTGGCTGGTAGGCCTATAAGTATTTTTCCGCGAATTTTTTAAAAAACTTTTTTTGAGTCGACGTATGATATGTCCAATCGGCATACGGGAGACATTTTGACTCGACGTTTAATACGTCCTATCGACGTAAGAGGGTTAATAGACTAAACATTGCAGGATTCACAGGGTTGCCTTTGCTTGTATAGTACATACGTACTTTGCTTTTCATTTGCGCATTTAATATTATTTCATATCATCTTGTTCCCTTTACATCTTAGTGAGTATATTGGGCCTAGTCATTCATGCCATCTCTATATAAATTATTACGGTACAGATGTTTTATTCCCATTCCTGTTGATTAGTTCAAGTTTTTTCCTGAATCTTTAAATTCCTTTACATATTGTATTTTAGTAATACAGTGGGGCATTGCTTAATCGCGAATCAGTAATCACCAAATCAGTCATTCATGGGTTTTTTCTTGGACCGCTTCTCATGCTATGTCGCTGGTATGAATCGCAGCATCGCGGGACAAACGTGTTACGTATGCAATGTTTATCGGCTAAGCCTCGGCCTCTGTCCGATAATCACCAACATACATGAAGCAACTCGCATTATGATATTAACTAACAATAAAGGTAATAAAACTATTCTCACCTTATATATTATTGGCATATCTTTATAATAAATACCCTATTCAAGGTATATGTATGACGTTCATTGGTAGGCTAAACCTAGTTGCAGTGCAATAACCACCAACATACATAAACAGATTCACATTATGATATTAACTGACAATAAAGGTAATAAAACCATTCTCACCTTATATATTATAGACATCTCTCAATTAAGTTCCATTCGGCAACTAAAAACAGTGATGATATTGGTAAAACGACATCAGTTGATTATTTTAAGAATCTAAACAAAACCAGAATGCAAATGGTAGATCGCTATGTTCTTATCATGATACTATAATATGGTAATAATACATGCAATATGATTAGACACAGTAAAATAACAGTATTATTAAAATGATCATTATTCTCAATACACAACTATTATTCAACTTTTGCTAATGGATATCTGTCAATGTTACAACCAAATCAGGCAACAGTCTCTCTCTCTCTCTCTCTCTCTCTCTCTAGATATACAGCTGATTGCTGACATCATCTGCCATAACTATCGAGCTTTTATCGAGTTGTGTTTAAGGGGGCCAGCCGGAACCCCTATAATATGGTGGTATAGGGCGAAAAATGCAAAGTCATGAAAAAATTCATGGAGCTTCATATGGCAATTGAGAATACGTATACGAAATATTTCGTCAAAATTCCTCTTACTTTCGTAGTTACAGGGTAATTAGTAAACATAACTCAATAAGCCTAAAACATTCATCCGTACAAGAAAATGCAATATTTCTTCTGTTATCGTAAATTTTGATAATTATTGGCAAAGAAATTGTGAGAAATGGCATCTGTAGAGATTCCGTGGCTCGCAGAAGCGGGTATCTGGTTCAATCATGAATCAGTTGGACCATAGACTTCAAGTAGATTACACGTTCGAGTTTCACCTCGTGACATTCGCTTGCTCTTACGTATGTTTATGTATGTTTCGGCAAGAAGTTCATCATGCCAATGAGGAAAAGACAAGGAAAACATCTCGCTAACATACAGACGAAGAAAAATCGCTCAAGTATTATTACAGAATATCATAATATATGCGTAGTTAGTGAAGAGAGAGGGGAGGGTTGCCAAGTAACGCCCCCTTCTTGCCTGACAGCACACGTCACACTGTGCCCAAGGCTACGATCTTTGAGCAAAGAGATCTTCATTTATGATAAATAACATAGTTTTGGTTTTTTAATATCCAAAATGGAATATGAAATTCATAATAATCATGATTTATTAAATTGTCTTTGTAAAAAGAGAGTACACCTTCGAGTTTCACCTCTGAAATTCTCTTGCATTTACGTTTGTTTATCTTTGTTTCGTCAAGAATGTCATCATGCCAAAGAGGAAAATACAAGGAAAACATCTCGCTAACATACAGAAGAAAATTCGCTGTAATAAGCCGAGTTAGTGAAGGGGAGAGAGGGGGTTACGTAGGAGGAGTGCCCATCTTGCCTCAAGCAGTGCCCCAGGCTACAATATATGAGCAAAGGGATCATCATTTATGATAAATAAGATAGTTTTGGTTTATTAATACACAAAAAAAAATATACATTCTTAATAATCATTATTTATTAACATTGTCTTTATAGAAATACGAAGGAAAACTTTGAACTCCTGTATCTCGAAACTATACTTATTGACCTTCAAAATCTATCTCCTCACTTAGTTTTAAAGCTATAACATTGGAATTTGGTATATAACTCAGAAAGACATTATAGATCAATCAAATAGAGCCCTTTTTTCCAATTTTTGTTTCGTCTTTTTTTTTTTAATAAATTTTTTTCTCTTGATTTATAGGGTTTATTTTTTTACCATATTGAAAAATTCATATATAGCAAAAAAAGGACTTTTAGAAAAAAAACTCTCCATTTGATTGGAGGTCGACGTCAGGTCTATTTATGGTAGTAATCCCAGGTCTTAATATTAAATATCAAGTGAGGAGATAGAATTTGAAAAATGGTTATTTTCGGGATAAATTGCCCTGGCGTCTCAAAACGAAGGTCAGAGGCGAAAATCATATGCGGTTTGGAGATGTCCCAAGTCACCTTATTAAGTGGTATGAATGTCAAAGTCCTGTCGTTAAAAAACGGCATTAGCCGGCCGGCCCCCTTAAGTTGTCACTGCCAATACATATTCAATGGTGGCTTCCAAAGGTTAGAATAAAATACGTTTTTACACATTACTCATGTAATGGAGATCTGAAGAAAGAATCTCTCTCTCTCTCTCTCTCTCTCTCTCTCTCTCTCTCTCTCTCTCTCTCTGCGACGAAGCGTAAACGAAATACATAAAACCATTTTTTACCTTCTATATTATCGTCATATCATCATAACAAAAAGGCTATTCGTGGAATAATTTCATATCAATGAAATCAACTTTTATCTATGCGAAGCCAGCCAGCTGACAAAATGTACGTACGTATAAGAAAATCAAATTATGGTAGCGTTCACAGCAAGATTATCTTTTGAAATTGTAGTCATGGTAGTAATAATGTTTAGGAATATACGTAACATTCATTTTCAATACACAATATCATTGTTATTCTGGTAGTAATTAATAGTTTAGAATGATCATAATGTACTCTGCATTGTCAGGGGTTTGTGGCACGAATGAAAAAAACAAAATACAGTTTTCCTTTTAGGCTACATGTTTAGAAAAACATGAATAGAATCGGCTTTGCGACTTCATTTATTTTGATATTTTTAATGATATAATAACTATCATTTGTACTACTAACACGGATCTGTTGAGTCCAGTGTTACCAATTTCGCATTTTTAATGCTAGCTTTCATTTTCTTGAGGTAATTAGCAAGAAAATTTTCAATCCAGCATCTGGCAGGAAAACTTGCATTTGTTTTCAAATACAGCTAGCATATGTATTTTGACATCAAAACTTTGTAATGTTAAGTTTAATATTTCTTTTATTCTACTATGTTTGATATATCATGTAAGAAAAAGAACAAAATCTTACAAAACCATTTTCAGGAATTGAACAGAATAGGTTTCGAAATTATTATGAATCATGTAACGTAATGTACAAGTACACTGTGTATGTTAGAAACATGTTTGAATCGAAAAAGAGAGCAATTGGTTGAAATTGGCTGGGTGGCATTGTTGTGTATGATGTGAATTTTCTAGCACTTTTTGGAGCAAAATCTAGCAAGAAATTGTCATTCCCATTTGGCAACACTGGCCTGCCCACGTTTTACGTATGTTGTTATTGAAGTCGTTTTCGCCGCGTTCTTTAAATTGTACCCATATAAACGAGTTAATTATGCGGCATCCAAAAGCCCTGATTCTTTTACTCTTATGGGAAAGACGCCTAAACGTCAGATGAAGGTTATTACGTGTAATATATTAACGTGTTGTGAAGAAAAGAGGCCCACATGAGCATGCATATGTAGGCTTCTAGTTGTAATCCATAGGCTAGTAGGCTACATATGTACAGTAGCACGTATACTACATATACAGGCAGTCCCCGGGTTTACGACGGGGGTTCCGTTCTTGAGACGCGTCGTAAGCCGAAATCGTCGTAAGCCGGAACGACGCTTGGAAATATGTCTTAAACTAATAAAAAGTTATAAAAACCTTACTTGTAATCCTTTGGTTACACTACATGTTGTTTCTTGTAGTTTTATGTACAACCTGGAGTTATTTTCATAAAAGAATGCTGGTTCTTGAAGGTAAAAACTTTTGTAATCCTCTGGTGACACTACATTCTTGAAGTTTTATGTACAACCTGGAGTGATTTTGCCAAATCTTGAGGGCTACAAGAACAGCTGATTACTATTTACGTATCATATAGACTAATTAAAGTAAACGTATCTTTAAATAGGCTTATATATTAGTATCAACAAAACAGTTCCTGCCATGAGTCAGAGGCCGTTTAATGAACGAACACTTCTCTGTCCTATTCTGTTTCAGAATTAAACGTTACGTCAATCCCCGAGACCATTGTTGCCGCCAAGGCGTCTCTCTCTCTCTTTCTCTCTCTCTCTCTCTGATCAAATCACTGGAACCTTGACATACGATTGCCCTAATATACGAATGTTTTGAGATACAACAGAAAATTTGCGAAAATATAAGCTTTGATATACAACGAAATATTTGAGATACGACTTTGCGATGAGTGTTAGTTGTATAGGCGACCGATAAATGGCGTTGAGTCTGTTTGTTGGTGCTGCATGTTAACACGTCGTTGTTTAGTTCGTTGTATTTGCGCCTATTTTTCGTGTTATTTTGTCTATTTTATTATTAACCATGGGTCTCAAAGCTAAAGACAAAGCAGGTGATAAGAAAAAACCCAAGAAAATGATTTCGATGGAAGCAAAACATGAAATTATAGCAAAGCATGAACGTGGCGTTCGTACGCGATTTGGCAAACGAGTATGGTCGAAATCCTTCTACATATCCACAATCATCAAGTAGAAGGAAGCTATAAAAACCTTCCAAAGGCATCACCATTATTTCTAAACTACGAACTGATTAAAAAAATAAATAAAAATTAGTTTAGCAATGTTATTAATTGTGTTTATTACGTAGTTATTAGTCGACATACGTAAATAAAAAAGAGAACAAATCGTTCCCTGCCACCCTTCCCTACCTCCTCCCCTGCTGGCCTCACGTCATCTTTCGTTGTGGTAAGTAAAATTCCTTTCTTTTTTTTAATTGATTTTATTAACATTTATTATCATTTATCACATTGCTATTTTATTTTATCATAGTGTGTGTTATTACTCGTTTTATTTGTGTATTAAATTGTGTATATTATATGTAATTTATAGGCTGTGTTTAGGTGTGGTTTCATAGCGCTAGAACGGATTAATACATATTACATTATTTTTAATGGGAAAAAATGCTTTGAGATACAACTGTTTTGATATACGACGATGGTAACGGAACAAATTAAATTCGTATGTCAAGGTTCCAGTTACTGGATAATGTCTCTCTTGGATACTTCGATTTTGCCAAATCTTGAGGGCGGGGCGAAGAACAGTTGATTACTATTTACGTATCATATAGACTAATTAAAGTAAACGTATCTTTAAATAGGCTTATATTATTAGTATCAACAAAACATTTACTGGCATGAGTCAGAGGCCGTTTAATGAAACGAAACACTTCTCTGTCCTTAACTCGGAGCGTCGGAAGACTCCTCTCTCTCTCTCTCTCTCTCGCTCTCTTCTCTTCCCTCGTCTCTCTTCTCTCTCTCTCTCTCTCTCTCTCTCTCTCTCTCTCTCTCTGATCAAATTACTGGATAATGTCTCTCTTGGTACTTGGAATTTGCGTTGTAATCTTAACCAGAAACTTCGTTTTGTTATTATTACCGGAAACAAGCAATGATTTTTTCATTATTTGCGCTTTTGGACTGTTATATGTAAACTTTGCGCACCGCAAGCTAGTATGTATTCATTCGCTCGGAAACTAGTTCCACATATGAGGCGTCACTAAAAAACATCGAAAAATACAACATAAAAAGTGTCGAAAATCATCATAACCTCAAAATTTTTGTTTTAATCTAACCAGAAACGTATTTTTATTAATATACTGTGCTAAACTATAAAGGATTTTTATCATAGTATGCGTTTTTTAAAAGCGTCGTTAACTCGGAGCGTCGGAAGCATCAGCGTCGTAACCTCGGAACAAACGTCGTAACCCAGGACGGATTTTTCCATTGAATATTTAAGAAAAAGCGTCGTAACCTCGGAACGTCGTAAGCCGGAACCGTCGTAACCCGGGGACCGCCTGTATTTTTAAGGCTAATGTTTTAAAATAACTTTGAAACTATCTTGAATTTAGTTTAAGGTGATAGTTGAAGACATATTTGGTGTTTGAACTAAAGTAGGCAGTTATAAAACACTGGAATAGTGGTCTTGGGTGGGTTAACTATTAAAGTAGGCAGTTTTTAGCAATTTTTGAGGGGATGTTACCAGGATAACACGGGTATTTACTTATCACGGGGGTTCTGGGCCCTATCCCCCGCGATTATTGAGGCCCTACTGTATTTAATTTCATTGGAATGGTTGGTTTTTTGCTTTATGTTTGCCTCTGTGAATATTCATGTTCATTCCTCTATTACACTTGATTGTTCATATCAAGTAACCTTTAATATCATAATTGTTTTTGACTTCTTGTCACTTGCTCAGTTTTTCATTGTGTGAATTTTTGGCTTGCAGTATTGCTAATACAGCACACTAATATTGGTGGGTTACTTTTAGGATGATATCAGTACATTTGGCAATGACTATTCAGTGGTGTACTAACTGTTAGTTGTTCCCATATGAATACAAACCTTCGACCTTTACATTGGGAAATTCTACCGAGCTGGAAAATTGGTTATGAAAAAATTTTACATAATATGATCAATGTATGGTAGTGTTAATACATGCTTCATCCCATGGGGCCAGCAAAGGAAGTGCCCTGGTATAGCCAACAACCCTTGCTTGACCTAGCTTCTTTTGAAACTGATCTTCATGTAACTTGTAGTAGGTGTAAACTTCACATTTGCAATGTAAGTAGCCCCGTTCTGAATGTCGTGATTGGTCTCCTGAGCAAATATGAATTGCCTTCCTTGGAAGAATTTACCCCTTCACATTCATCTGTTGTCTTCTCAATAGATGTGTCTGAGGAGGGTTCGGTCGATCATATTACGGATTCTCTTCCTGCTTCTGAGTTGGGTAGGGACACCCCTCTCCCCTAGATGTGGGTCAAGTTTCTGTTTGTGATTTAATTCCAGATTCAAATGTAGATGGCTCTACTCTCCGTGAGTATTGGTCAACCTTAGGCCTTCCTGGAGAACCTTGGTTTAGGGGACTACTTTCTCATCTGGTGGTGTCCCATCTTGCCACTTCTGCTACCAGGAACGTTTCATCTGCTCTGTCAGTTTTTATATACATAAGAAAATGGATACAATAAGAATTGATGGTAAATGTAGGGTACTAATCCGCAGCAGCTTAGACTATGGCAGTTGCGGTTTTTCTATGCAGTTTTACCCCTGAACAAGAATTTTAAGTAAAATTTATTTGGACGACTGTAATTAACTCCCAGGGTCCAGTAGTAAACACGGCAAAATACATTGGACGCCCCAATCCCTAGTGGATGTCGTATACGCGGTTACGTTCCTCGCAGTGGTAATTCTACAGAATAGTTACACACGGACTGCAAGGAACGTAACTGCGTATACGACATCCACTAGGGATTGGGGCATCCAATGTATTTTGCCGTGTTTAGTACTGGCCCCTGGGGCTTAATTGCAGTCGTCCGAATAAATATTACTAAAAATTCTTATTCAGGAGGTAAAACTGCATAGAAAAACCGCAACTGCCATAGTCTAAGCCACTGCGGATTAGTACCCTAGATCTACCGAATTGATAATAAATGCAACATTATACATAACAAAAATTGTTTCTCCAATTTTTATTGAACACATCAAATTATAATTATATTAAATCGTAAGTATAGTAATGAACACCCAGAATAATATTATGTAACAACATACAGTAGTGCCTCAGGATACAAAATTAATCCATTCCGAAGTGGCCTTCGTAACCTGATTTTTTCATATCTTGAACTACGTTTTACATGTAAATTGCCTAATTCGTTCCAAGCCCTACAAAAACAGCACAGTAAATTTTATGATAAAGCTAAATTGACCAATGAACAATGAAATACAACAATTTTGACCATTCAGTACCTAACATAACCTTTATTGTAGTACGTACCTGTAAATAAAGTGTATTAGTATACATGGTACAAGAAATACTGTACGTACATATGTAGTAAAATGTGGAACCTTACCTTTCGAGTGAGGCGATCTCCGAAAGTGGCGACAAAGGAGGAGGACAAATGGCAGAAAACATGAACACTTAACTTTACGAAACACATTAAAAATTAGCAGAAAACATTAACACTAAACTTTACGAAACACATTAACAAATGGCAGAAAACATTAACACTAAACTTTACAAAGCACATTAACAAATGACAGAAAACATTAACACTTCTTGATTATCTCCATCTTCATTCTCCATAGAAAGCATCCTCTCCTTTCCATGAACTTCAGCAACATTCTTGGGACCCATGGCTAATAACTTAGGTAATTAAGTTCACACACAACACGATAAAGTAACTTACAGTACAACAAAAGCAAATCACTAACATGAATTTACATTAACAAACGAAATATATGTGAACAAACGAATTCCAGTGTTTACGATAACGCTGCCGCAAAAAATGGTCAAGGAATGCCTTTACATAGAGGCATGATGCTGACCAATAGCAGAGCAGGATCTTATGGCGGTGACTAGCATCAGGAACCAATGGGAGAGCGGGAGGATGGTGGTGAGTCTACTCAGTAGGCGGCGCGCGAGTTTTTAAATTGTTCTCGGTGGTCCGGGCGAATCTCAAACTTTACCCTTTCACAACCTGAATTATTTTCATATACAGAAGCAAAAAAAATCTTCATCTTTGCTTTCGTAACTTGGATTTTTCTTAAGTAGGGACTTTCGTATGTCGAGGTTCCACTGTATATTAATTATGGTTTATTTGAGTTCTGTCAATATCCCTTGTATTTTCTTGATAATCAAATGTCTCACTATTAGGATAAAGAAAATAATAGTGACTACTGTTACCACTAGATTTAGTAATGATAAAACTGGATGTGCATTTTCTTTACAGTAGAAATATTCATCAACATAGTTCAAATTTTCAAGTTCCTTTAATCCTAATTGAGACAACTGAAACTCATCTATTTCATATGTGTAATTTTTATATGGCACATGTTTGTTGAATTTATATTCAGTGAAAAGGTGAGGCTCATAGTAGAATTGGTTTGCTATAACTAACTGACATGATGTTGAAAAAGATTTAACATTTTTAGTACAACAGCATTTAGTGAAAATACAACAGTTTCTTGTGGAAGTATAAGTGCTTCAAAAGTTTCATGGTAGTTGGTGGTACATAGGTCCTTTTCTTGCTTTTAGTTTAACACAATCTCTTGAATACAGGGGTAAGCATTAGTATTTTCATATAGGTTGTTAAAATTACGCATGTATTCTTTTTCTTTTCACATAATACACTCATTAAATTGTTTATCAGTGAAGAATGACTAGTAGAGCATGCTAGTACCTTTTCTAATGATTTGATTATTAATTATTATAGGAAATGGTCAAATAGTCATTAGGGTATTTGTGATCATATTATTGAAAGGTACAACTAGGACAACTTTATAAAAAATGACTTTGGCACTAATTAAATTGTAATACAAGAATACATCTCTCACAAGTGGTTTAAAATGTTTCTCCATGACACAAAATGTAATAATGTCTTCTAATTCTTTAGGAGTGATTAGTGTTGGGCTCAAAATACCTTTTCTGGGCTTGGCCGTGTTGCTCCATGAAATAGGTTCCTTTAGCACTATTTCTAAGGTAAAATATTGTTATAATACCAGAGAACCGCTTAATTGGAAATGCCAGAATATTCTGGCTTGCTCACCTTTATAAAAGGCGTCGGTATGGTTTCTGGGGCGAGTGAAACCACTACCACGGGTCCTTCTCCAATTAGCCTCTCCTACATCAAAAAACCTCAAGAATAGGGGAGCTGACCTACCGTGTAGCTAGCGCCTGTGAAGCCCCACCACTGCAAGAGATATAAGTATATGCTGCCTCCCACCTTGAATACCTGCCGTGCGTAGGTATTTTTTGTTTTGGAGACTGCATACAGCCCATCTAGTTCTCGGTTGCGTGGTAGTGCTTTTGCCCCCACGTAGTCATTATATAAGTATCACATTACCGTGATTCATATACATATATCGAACTACAAATGTCCTTTAATATCTAATTCGCTCTACCTCGGAATTAATATATTTTCATATATATGTTTAACCGAGGGGGAATTTATTAAGCAATAATAGAATTGTCGATCGACAGACGCGAACCATCGACCTCTCAATTCTAGGACTGGCAGTGAAGCCCCAAAACCACCCCGCCACCGCAAGAGATATAAGTATATGCCACCTCCCACCTTGAATACCTGCCGCAAGTAGGTAATTTTTATTTTGAAGACTGCATACAGCCCATCTTGTTCTCGGTTCCTTGGTAGTGCATTTGCCCGCACGTAGTCATTATGTAAGTCTATCACATTACTGTGATTCATACAGGCGGCCCCCTCGGTTAGCGGCAGGGGTTCCATTCCTGGCCACCGACGCCAAGCGATTTTCGACGCTGAGCGATTTTAAAGCCTACGGCCGCCACACACCTTCTTTCGAAACTCTAGACCAGTCAAAGGCGCCGTAATCCCACAACGGCGCAATAAGTAAAATTATATTTATGCAGTATAGTACTATAGAATTTACTGTACAGTACATGTGGGTGTCTAGAGTATGTAAAGATATAATAAAGTTTATACAGTGTACAGGTAGCTGTAGTGTTCAGGTTACGATCATTAGTCTTACGATAGTTCGATTTTATGAGAGATCAAATTACAATGGCCTAACTTTATCCATCTTCTAGTTACATAAGTTCAATAACAGCAAAAGAGAATGATGAAAGTATGGTTTTAACGTTATACTCGTTGCGTGAACGTGTACAGCCATGAACAACCGAACGAGAAACGACTTTTTTTTTTTTTTTTTTTTTTTTTTTTTTTTTTTTTTTTTTTTTTTCCCTAAGTACAACCGAACTGGATAACATCTGTTTGGCTTGTATTTCGATCATCGTACTACAGTGCAACATTACCGTATTTGTTATAAATGGCGTTATGTATAGAATAGAACTGAGATATCTTAATGTAATAACTTTATTCGCTATAGATCAGAGATCAATATAGATTAAAGATCAATCGGGAAATATACCGTTAAATTTAAACCTAGTTATAACTGAAGCTGAGAAAACTGTTCAAGCTGCTAATGACTATTATCGTACATCGCCAACAAAAGGATAAAAACTGCAGTAAACGTCTGCCATCACACACAACTGTAGATAAAATTGGGATAAAATCATTTTAATCAAAACTACTGTGCTTGAAAGAACACATTTTACTGTTGGTTTCACGCCGATATAAGATAAATAACGTAAAGTTCGTATTACGATGATATAAAGGATTACGTATTGCGAACGGAATCACGTAATTTTTTACGCAATAAAAACATGCCGCCAACGTAATCTGTTAATGAAAAAAATAGTAGTTCACATTCACACGAGACATATTCAATAAATATTTCCACCTAAAAACACGCTGTATAGGGAAAAATAACTTTGTCTCATATAAGTCAAGTATATAGATATTTAAGTCTCATCGCTTGGCGATAGACTTTTTTTTTTGTTCTCCTTACGACTGTCATTCGTAAGTATTTCTGGTTCCTCCCATCTCCTTGGGATATCTTAGTAGAGTGGTTCTTCTTAACTAAAGGAGATGATTCAAACAGACAAGTTGAACAAAGATAACAACTTTATTCTGTAACTCCATACTAGGAGATGCAGCTCGGTCGGAAGACCGATATGTTGATGGTTGGCGCGGAACTGCCATTCTAAATCATCGCGTCGATAGCGGAACATTAGCTATCTCAGCAATTTCATATAAAAAACATACGTAGTCCGCCGGCTCGGAAGTTACAAGTTCCGGCGTAGGTTAACAGGTCAACCGCTTCCCATGGAAGTTGTTGTGCAAAGTTATCATTAACATAAAATGTTGACAACGCTCCGAACTAGACCAGGCTACTGCAGACAGCGCATAGCGTAATCTAGATCTGCTTTGGTCACGTAGGACCCTCCTAATGCCATGACCTCAGGTCATGGGTTTTATATTTACAGATCCTGTAAATTGAATAAATGTATTTATTACATTAGGCTCGGACTGCTACCTATTCAAGCCTTGAATAACAAAAAAAAATTACTTTAAACATTGTTTCATAGGAGCGTGCTCGTAACATACGTCTAGGTATAACATAATAAGTGATTAAATGCATAAAAAGGTTCTGTTACATACCCTTGTTGACATATTCATAAACAAAGATAAATGCATGGTAAATATAGATCCATGTTTGGTAATAATAATGATTAGGTACCCCAAAACCCAATAAAAAAAGGTAAAAATCAAAAGATTAACATGTATACATGAATATGATAATAGTTAACCTGATTAAGAATAATGGTTACTAAATAATGATTATAGCATGATCATGGATAATTGTTAAAGAGTACTTGTCACTCTTTGTAATAGATAAATATAATTGTACAATGGTATAATAGTATAACTATGTAATTCTGCAGAAATGCAATATATAGGGCTGATATATTTTATTAGGTGCCCGAAAAATACCTTTAGGAATATTATTAATGTATAATATTGGGCTATAATGTTTTTATTAGGTGCCCTGGAGATACTTTAACTGTTCAAATGCAAAGGCGTGAGTCTTTCTTGTCCTACATTTTTGCCAGCATACGGACCGCTGTTTTCACACACAACACAATTCCAGACAATTCCCTAGGCACAAACTGAAGTGGCCAGGTTCAGGCGGCCCTAAACTCAAACGACTTTAGTTTAACGGGTACAGTTCATCCTAGACGGGCCAATACTTTCCCTTGGAGATCCTTCTGTTTACGCCTCAGCCTACGGCCAACCAGCAAAGATGTTTGACGTGGCGATATAACCAATATGGCCGTCACGCTGAACACGGCTAGCAGAATGTAGTAGCGAAGATTTTCTCCCACCTGCATAAGTCGGTGACGCGTGGGTCATCTCAGACCAGTTGCGTCAAACGATGAGCCCACCGCGCGTTGTATGGGAGAGGTAGTGACGGGATGATTGTGGATGCCCCAAGTGTAGTTCGCAAAATACGCCTTCTCACTTATTATCGTGTTGACCCCTCTGACGGTGTAGTTTGTAGATGTCCCCGTACAACCATCGGCTGCTACGAAGATAGGGGCATGGGCGGTGGTTACCGTCCGGACACACTACGTCGAATCCGGCTTTATCATAACGGATCCAGGAACCATTATTCATCCTGTAATTGAATTTATTACCGTAAAAGGGATAAAGTTTCCCCAGACAACCTTCGCTTGTATGAGAGAGAGAGCCGTTTAGCACTATGCCTAACTCACATGAATCCGTTGATATAGGATAGAATTCAAAAGAGTCAGCTGTACAAATTTTATTATTCATGGCTTCTGAACAGTGAGTGAGTTTATCTAAGTCTTTAAGACTGTAAATGATTTCTTTTTATCAGAAGAAATCAGTACATGCCCCCATTCAAAATTGGATATCTTACTGGAGTTTGGAGTTAGTTCGTCATGAAAGTATGGAAACGGTGCTATTTTTGTTCATGAATTTTGCCAAGCATCGGAAGAATCAAAAGGAATTGTGATCATAATTCTATAATTTTTCAACGCTGACTGATATTAGGCTATAATAGAACTCTACTTTATGGGCGTCTAATAAAGGAATATAACCTAGTTTCTCCCGTCCGTTTTCCAAAGTTAACGTCAGATCTTTAATAGGCATGAGGTGAGGAGATAACACACCCTTTGTTGCTAACGTAATTGCTTCTACGTAATCTTTGACTTTTCAATAAAATGTGATATTTTCACACGGATATGATCTATTTTCGAACTATAGTAAGCTAATGTAGCCAGCAAATGTTGAACTTCCATGGCCTGATCGATATTATTTTGAATGTTCATTAACGATACTCATTATTTGATTGATTGAAGATAACTGGCTGCGAAGTTACAGACAAAGCCAATTCGGTTTTGTGTTGCAAAAAAAAAACTCAATTCTTTTTTTTTTATTTGATTATTTATCTTAAGGCGATTGAAATTCCTAAGCCTAGATTCGCAACTGATCCTAAGATGTTTAGTCCAGCCAGAATAAGCGGGTTGCGCGTTCAAGAGTATTGTGCCGCACAGACCACATCAGCAGTCACGAGCGAGTTCTTCTGCCTCGGCGGTTTTATTTTGTATGTCATAAGACAACATTTCCGCGACGCTTAGTGTTTGAGCTAGCGAAATCTCTGAGTAGCATGAAAATTACGTTCGTGCATTTCCTTAAGTGAAATAGCAAACCTCATCAGGTCATTCTTTAAGTTAAGGACGTCATCTTCAGGCAAGAAAATCGCATGCATATCTCACTTCAATATTACTTCTAAAACAATATTCATCTTAATTGACACGATGAATACATCATCTATTTCTCTCGATAATCGAGCCATGATTAAATTCTATTTCTTTCGTCCTTAGCGCTTCTTTCCATACAACAAAGATGTCTGAATACACAATATCACTCCTAACAATAACAGATTCATTTTTGAAACCTGCAATGAGTAAAACATATGTAATAACTCGCGTAAAAGAATAGGTTTACATACAATATGATTAATAGATATATATATAAATTATTATACAAGTTTCATAAATACAACCATTTTTTTCCCTCACTCCATCTACCTTTCTTTAGATTCTGATATGTGCCAATGGGACTATTCTCACATCAGTGGGTTTGGATACATTTTGGAACCCTAAATCTATTGGCCGTTAAATTTTCTAAAATGTTAAACGGGCCTTCAAACTTAGGTGTCAGTTTATAATTTAAACCTTTACGTACGTATACTTTGTATGTATACCTGATCGCCCACGGCATATATTCTAGTTGGCTTAGCTATTCTATCATGATTTTTTTCATTATTATTTGTGCTTCTTCTAGATTCTTACGAAGTATATTATATCGACTTATGCTTGCATCCATACATCCTTTAGAGGATTTGATAAATTAGTTGTAGGCGTTAAGATGTGGAAAGGCGTTCTAGCCGGGATACCATACAGTGCCTCGTGCGGTGTCATTTTAATAGACACATGATACGAGTGATTAAGTGTGCTTAGTACCGCAGGTATGGCAATGTCCCAGTTGGGGTCTGCCCCCCCTAAGGTGACCCTTAGAATGTTTAAAACCTTACGATTTGCCCTTTCCACTAGCCCATTAGACTCTGGGTGATAGATCATGGTATTGATTTTCTTTATACAAAGGAATTCGCACAAGGAGTTAAGGAAATGATTATGAACCTCCCCGCCGAGTCTGAGATAAGGATGTGTGGAAATTCCATGTTTACAAATGTAGCACTCGTAAAACTCCTAGCGCATCGGACCGCGGTTTTGTTTTTTTAAGCGCATAAGTGTATCAGTCAAGTCTATAATTACTAGGATTGCTTATCTGTCTGACTCGTAAATCCTGTTAATAAATCTAAATGTACTCTTTCAAAGGGTTGATTTGGCACGGGGTAAGACCCCTAGGCTGACAGGTGTCTTCGTGTGCCCTTTGTATTCTTGATAAGTGCGACAATTTGCTATGTGCTTTTTTATATCTGTAAGCATCGTATGCCAATAAAATAAGGATTTGGCTTTCTGTGACATCAAGGAATAACCCGGGTGTCCATGCAGTGGATTTTCATGCAACCATTTTAAGACAGTGGGTATGAGTGAGATAGGCACCACCACCTGGTTGTTATTCAACTGCGGTGTGTTGCGGGTTTTCCTCGTCACGGATCTACACAGGATATTGTCCTGTATGATATAAATTCTGCTGCTTATACTTTAGGTATTCCTTTTCCTTCGGATTTCCCGTTTAACGCAATGATGATTTTTTCTATGGTGCGGATCTTTTCTTTGTTCCGTCTGAATAGTTCAGCACTCCAGCCCAGATCTTCCTGTTCGATATAGTTTTTTATTTTAACAACGGGCGTGGAGGTTGAGATATCTATTAATTCAGCTAATGGCTCGGTACAAGATGAAGAGGGTTGCGTGATAATGCGTCAGCAATGATATTTGCTTTCCCAGGTAAATACCCGATCCTCGCGCCAAAGTCCTGAATGATCATGTGCCACCGAGTGCGCTTGGGGCTGTGGACTAAAGCCTTTAAAGAGAAAGTCGGTTAGGGGCTTATGATCAGTGAGAACCTTGACGGGATAACCGTATACGTATTATGAATTTAAAGTGCACGAGTGAATTAACAATAGCGAGCCCTTCCTTTGTCTATTACTGCATATTTACTTTCGGAAAGGTCTCAGTTTACGTGAATAAAAAGCTATAGGGAAAAACTGTTTATCATATTGTTGAAGCAATACCCCACCTACTCCTAGGTCTGAGGCGTCTGTTGCTATGAAAAATTCCTTACGAAGTCAGGAAATTTCAAGATAGGAGAACTACACAGTTCATCTTTCAATTTATCGAACGCCTGTTGATGCATTTCAGACCATACGAAATCTACGCCCTTTTATAAGATCGGTTAAGGGAGCGGCTATGATTGAGTAGTTGCGTATAAAGCGGCGATAGTAGCCACTACAGCCTAAAAATTGCTGTATTCCCTTGACGTTAGTAGGTATCGGAAAGTTACGGATAGCCGACACCTTATCATGGACGACTTTAAGACCTTCACTAGAAACCGTTATGTGAAACCTAAATAGACTAGTTCTGTTTTAAAAAATTCACACTTACTTATCTTTACCCTTAAATTATGCTGCCTTAGTCTTTGTAGCACTAACTCTAATTTACGTAAATGTTCTTCTAATGTGTTGGAAAAGATTACTAGGTCGTCCATGTAGGCATGTAGGATATCTCCTAACAAGTCTCCAAACACGATGTTTATCAATACGAGTAAAGTTATAGGAGCACAACGTAAACCAAAAGGCATACGCAAAAATTCATAATGTCCCCTGGCTGTGCTGAAGGCAGTGTATGGGATACTCTCTTGTTCCAACGGAATCTGATGAAATCCTTTTAGTAAGTCTAGCTTGTGAAATATTTGTTCTGACCTAATAGAGATAGGATATCATCGGTACATGGTACTGGGAATCTGTCAGGGATTGTTTCTTCATTTAAACGACGAAAAATCTAAAATCTAAACGCATATCCGCCAAGTTCGATCTTTTTTTCGGTACTACTATTAACGGAAAATTATAAAGGGCTGTTTGATTTCCTAATGACTCCTTCTTTTAGCATTTTACCTACTTCCTCTGTTATCTCATTTCTGAAATTTCATAGGAAGTCGGTACGAAGGTACATAGATTACTTTCTGTTTGTCCTTGAGCCTTATTTGGTGCTCGATGACATCCGTTTTTCCTAAGGTTCCATCCGTAGTGGAAAAAAACATCATGATATTTAGTTAAAAGATTCTAGAATTTCTGCTGAATTTCTTCTTCTTGAATGTCCTTATTGATTTTGTTCTTTATAGATTGCCAAAGGGATTCATCCGCAACTGATTGAGCGTGATTTATCTCAGCTACGGTAAGAATGCGATGTTATAAACTTCGGCATCCAAGATAGTTGATTTTTGTGGATTACTAAAGTGGTATTCAAATGATTACAGACTTCGATGTTACATTGTTGTTGTGAGCCGACTGTATAAATGGCTTGTGTGACGGATAATCCGTGGTTTTGGTTTTTCAGAGTTTCGGAAAGGATTAATGTTTCAGATCCTGGCAAGGTTCTCTTTACACGCACTATATGTTTGAAGTTACGTTAGGCTCGAGAGTTTGCGTGCAAGCTGATATTACGGGTGAGCGAGAGTTCTGTTGGGTTGCCTGTATTATTTCTTGGTTCATGAGACAGGTGATTGGTTCTGTAATGTAAGTGACAACTCTCTGTCTCTTTATATCTAAAACTGATTTTAGGGTATTAGAAGACCTATAGAATTTCCCTTTGATATACACGCCGTGTTTTGCAGGTGCTAAGATAATATTTTGAGTGCCCTAGACGGGTATCCGATAATTACTGCGGGATACATATTAATGTTTTGTACAACGACAAGGTATCAGCAAACGTGCGCTTACCGACCTTGTACTGTACATGGGTTACGCCCACACATTTAATTCATTATTGTTCCGACACGGCATACAAACCTTCGGTCCTTTTACAATAGGAAGGTACTAGCAGCAGCTGGATAGGTCGTAAGCTTTCGAACAAGGGGTTCGGTAGTTAACTGCTTGTCCGACAGGCGCCGCGCGCGATGGGAGGTAAACAAATCACTTTTGCTTTCGGCCTGCTGGCGTGTGGACGTGTATCATCGCTCTCTGCCCGCTTCATCGTCGTGCTTTCGCATGGTTGTGTTTTTCTTTTTTCTATTATAGCTAGTGAAAACTGAATTGTAAGTACAATCATTTCATATTTATTTCCATTGAATTCAATTGTGAATTAAAGGATCTTGGTTTCACCACGCCCTCCGATTACCCGAGTGCCGGGACTGAAGGGCGTAAGTGCGGGAATTCATTTTCCCAGAAATGATCCTCGTATTGTGTATGCTCGGTGCCGAGGCGAGAGCGCTCGCTCCGAGCGTATATTTTGGTTGGAAATGTGTAGATGAAAATCGTAAGTAAGTGCTCTTTTCATTTATATTTTTTTTTGACCTGTATGCTCGTTGCCGAGCGAATGCGCTCGGCACGAAAACTTATTCTGTATGGAAGTGGAATCGCAAGTACAGTATTCTTTTTCATTTTCATATATATTATTTTTGATTTGTAGCAATACTCATTTTGGATCAGTTTCCGAGCTTACCCGAAATTTGATCCTTTCCCCTTTTTAATTGAATGAAGTGAAATCGCAAGTGCAGTTCTTTTTCATTTTCATATTTTATTGAGATTGCATTGTTTACTTGGATCAATGTTTCCGCTATTTCCCGGGAATTGATCCTTTCCCCTGGTTATTTGTATGAAGTGAAATCGCAAGCGCAGTATTCTTTTTCATTTTCATATATATTTTGATTGCATCAATTCATTATGGATCAAGGTTTCCATTCATAATCGGGAATGGATCCTTTTACCCTTGCGCTCGGTACCGAGGGCGCAAATGCGCTCGATCCGAGCCCTTATTCATTGTGAAGTGAATTGTAATGCAAGATTGATTGCATCAATATTTATTTGGTTCAAGTTCCGCTCAGTCAGGGAATTGATCCTTATGCCCTTGCATTCGGGCCGAGGGCACGATTGCTCTCGGGCTCTTATTATTATTGTTGGGTACATGGGTGCTGTGCGGGGGTGGGGAACGAGACCCCCCCCCCCCCCACCCCCCCCCCCCCCCCCCCCCCCCCCCCCCCCCCCCCCCCCCCCCCCCCCCGCTAGTCCCCCCCCACAGATGGCCCTTCCCCTTGGGGGGGGGAGGTTATCTGCGTTCTCCTCGCCCGATCCGTTCGAGCGCGGGGGAGGGCGCTCGGTTCCCGATGTACAATTGTATTCGGCGGGGTCTTCCACTCGTTCGGAGAGGGCTCACCCCCCCCCCCCGCGCGAGGGGACTTCCCCCCCACTAATCGCTACTACTGTTATTTCCGCAGGTGCTACTGCCACGAGGGTGGACCTTGGTGAGGTATGGGCGTCCTTCCGATTTGCAGGGCGTGCTAGTGTCCGGGGCTTGCGGTTCTATGTCTGGGCCTACTGCGGTCACCCATGGAGTGGTGACCACGCTCCAGGTGATGACGTCCCTCCTCACCTGTACTCGCCTCACGTGGTAACAGTCTTGCCTACAGCCGCTGTGAAGTGCCGTTCGCCGTACCGAGAGGGGGGCGTGCCGCCGCCGCTCGTGGTTGCCGCGACCACACTTCCGCTGCCCTAGAGCTCGCCCCTGGACCTGCCGCCGGTACCAGGATGTTGCTGGCTGCTGCTCCCACTTCCTGTGTTTCCGGCTGCTGCCTGCCGTACTGCCGATTCTGGGCTGACTGTCCCATGCAGTTGCTGCGCTGGTTGTCCCTGCCGTTTTTGCTGCGCTGGCTGTCCTGCCGTTGCTGCTCTGGCTGTCCCTACCGATGCTGTGCTGGCTGTGCCTGCTGTTCCTGAGATGCCCATACCTGCTGACGTCGTCCCTGTTCGTGGTGGTACTACCCCAGACTTTGGTCTGTCTGTACAGGTGCGTCCGGGCCCTGTGGCTTCGGCTACAGCAGCCCCGGCTCCGCCCTGGATAGCAGATCTTACGTCTGTCCTGAGGAAGCTGACGAAGAAGAGGAGGAAGGTGTCGTCGTCGTCGTCTTCATCTTCTTCATCGTCGTCGGCTGCCGCCTTCTTCCCCTTCGACTTCTGAGGGCTTCAAGAGCCGAGGAAAGAAGAACGTTGCCTCCTCCCTCCTAAGAAGTCTCCCTCGGGAGCTTCTCGGGACCCGTCTCACCTCGGTGGGACGGGAGGGTTCCTTCCGCTGGTCCTCCTGCTCCTTCGGGAGCGGGGCCCGTCTCTTCTTCCGCAAGGAAGAAGACTACGGGGACCAGAGGGGTACCGGCTAACACCGGTACTTCCTCGCCTGGTGTCAGTGGTTCTGCCACTGCATCAGGGTCCGTCTCGGCTCGTCGTTTCGCGGGAGGTACCGAGTGTACGGTCGCCTACCAGCGACCGTGCAGCCAGGAACCAGACCTCTGAGTCCGCTCAGCGTCAGGTTCACGGCACGGGGCGGAAGACTGGTGACAGCCGCTCACGCGACTCTCACCAGACCAGCTCTCGCTCTCGCGGCGACCAGCTGGCTACCCAGGGGACGTGACGGTCCACGACCGGCCACGGGCTGAGGCTGGGAAGAGGTCCTCCCGTTCGCCGGTGCCAAGCCACGGCTGGAACCAGCGACGTGACGTGCCGTGAGGACAAGCACCGGTCTCACTGTGACAGTGGAGCCTGCAGGTCGCCTGACCGTCGCTCTCACAGAGAGCGATCGGGTACAGCAACCAGCACCAGCTCTTCTGACACTCGAGATCGGGGCCGCTGTGCTCAGTCCAGCCGTTCTCCACAGCGAGACGGTTCGACCAGGCCTGCAGCTCGATCGCCACCGCGGGTTGACGATCGCCATGCAGCCCTCCAAGCCTGCTGGTTCTGCCAGCGATCGAGAGGAGGGAGCGTCAGGTCTGCCTCTCCCGTACCTTCAACCTCCTCGGGTTACACCGGGAGGAGCGAGGTATTGAGGAGTGATCGTGAGGGGTGCGCCCCTCATGATCCCACCACGACGCCCTACGTGCCAGGGCACGGTTCTTGGACCGGCCAGGACGTATGCGCAAGTGGATGGAGAAGACGAGAGGGCTGTCGCTGTTCCCCCTTCTTAGGAGGAAGGTTCTCGGAATATGCTCTTGTTCGAAGGGCTTAACGGTCCCACTCTGCAAGATGCTGTGACTTCCGAGATCCAGAGGAACTTTGCCAAGGTTATGGCGCTGATTCGTCAGCACAACGACCTCGGGGAAGGATCGCCGCTCCCACCAGCAGAGCCACGTCTCGGCTCGAGTCGTTTTGGGGCCCGAGAGGGAACCCAAATCGACGGTGGGTCTGCCGCGATCGGAGCTTGCCGACTGTGTTGAACCAGGTAGTCTCTTGTCTCCGGACAAGAAGGCTCTCTCAGTTCTGGCCGGTCGAACAAGCTACTTCACCTTCTCTACTGCGACAGAGGCGTTTCTACGTGTCTTTAGACACCGTATTTGAATACCCCTTCGGTCCTCCTGAGGTTTCGACCTCGACGAAGACTGGAATGAGTCGGAGGACGGTATCGGCTCTCTCCTGTCAGGTGTCGATCAGCCCCACCCAGACGACGTTCACAGTGGCGGCAGACACTTACCTACAGTATGAGTTCGTAACCCTCCTCGGGAAAACGTTTTCTCCTGACGATACGTTTTCCCAGGCTCTGAGAGGCCATCGCCGTAAGGCGATGGCTGCTCCTTTTCTCCAACTGCTAGTTCCGCTGGGAAGGCGAGCCAGTATCCAATTCCTCCCCCATTCCCTCTCTCCTTACGGCTACGAGGGAAAGGGGAGGGATCCTACAGAGATTTCTCTGTAAGATCCCACGTTAGGGCTGCGCTACCGGGGGGACTTCGGGTCCTACCTGACGTAAGCCCCGGTCATTGAGGAGGGATCCTGCCCCTTTCTCGATTTCTACGGGAATCGAGAGGACCACCAGCCGATATCGTTTGACGAATTCGGTGGGGGGGGTTTCGCAGAGTGCTTAGAATTCTACGGAATTTCTAGCGCACTCAGAGTGTTCGAGTTTTTTACGATCTCCAAACACTTAGGCGAGACCACGGTCCAAAGTGAGCGAGAATCCCCGATAATTGTTACACGATAATCGGGAACCTCGCTTATGCTCGAATTCCTGTAATTTCTAGCATTTGGAAGAAGACTGCTGCGGAAAGAAGAGTATCTCACAGTAGGCGATTAACCTGGAATAGAGAAGAACGGACGGGAACTTCCAGTTTGGCTTGAACTATCGTCTTCGGTATTCTGTTCACCATTGAAGCTTTCCTTTGGGAAAGACTTCTCCTTCACTCTCTTGACTAGAGAACGAAGGCGGTCGATCTCCAATCCTTATTCTCATTCCTCGAGAGGAAAAGAATTTAGGATGGAGGTCGTGGTACAGAACCTACAAATATACTACGTATATTACCCTCGCGACATGATTCTTTTAACAGTTGAATTGTCCGGGGGGTAGGCGCATACCGTAGTTAACTCTACGGTTTGTGACCGAGACGTATTGTATCTTAATTGAACTGCAACTCGGGGTTGCCTGCAACCTCCCAGCAGTTATCAGTTTCGATTTTAGATACTTGGTATTGTCATGACAACACCAAATCAGCTTTTGTATTTACCGAAATCCGTTTCGGTTAAATATAATTGCTCGAGCGTATTCTTTATGCTCGATGGTTCTAGCCGAACGCATTCCTTCGTGGAATAATGGATTACCTGGCAACTCAGGATGACGAGTCACCGAGAGCTACTGCGTATTGAACTGCCTGATAGCGGCTCAGTATCAGCTAGGTCTCGGAGATGAACGGTCGGTTACGTCTCTCTCTCCCCTGGTTTGATTGACTACCGAACCGTATCTCTGGGGATTCTCGCAATAATGAAGGACCATCTACTGCTGTGACGCTCGATTTCATCGCCTTCGACATTGCGAGAATTGTCAACAGAGATATCTCTTGGACTCTTTCATCTTTCTGTTTACCGCACGGTAACAGAAGTCTGTACTACTCACCCGCTGCATCGCACCGCGATAATGCGAATGATTTTTGCAGACATATGAGTTTGTCTTCAAAATATCTCGTATTCGTAGGTGTGCAATTATTCATTGCTCGCCCCGAATTAAAACAGATATGTCAGAAGACATCGCCTACTCTCCGACCTGACAGCTCTACTTCCAAAATGTTCAGCCCATGAGAAGCAGTTCTTCAGGCAGTATTTCCCTGTCTTCATTACTGAAAAGCGCTCCGCTTTTATTGCAACTACGATCCTCACCGGACAGCAATGAATAGCGATTAGCGTTCTCAGTCTTTGTAGCACAGGTTCAGAATCTTGAGAATCCTTCTCTCGGTTCAGCTGTGAAGACGTAGGTTGCATTTTCTGTACACCTTCGTCCTTCAACGACACATAGTGTTGTTTCTCCTTAGCAGAGAATCAACTATACTATGAGATATCTTGCCATCAGGGACCTCGGTCTCTAGAAGGCAATTGACTTTCGCCTGTTGGGCACATGCCTTAAGAGAGTCATCACCTTGCCTTCTGGCATCGGTGACGAACAAATTATTTGTTTAGTCTCTTGGCATAACCCTTTTAAGGCGAAGGTCAACGTGGACTTGCTAGGGTGCTTGGACAACTTGCCTCCTACTGAACGCAGTCAGTCGGCAGCTGTCAGAGCGCCAAGTCAGTTACGAACTTCGCTGTGGACTTAGTTCGGTTGTTCCATAACAGTCTTTTTTTCTTCGGTCCTAACGGCTTGTCACAGTACCCATACCATCGACACCCACCATTGAGTGTCGGTGTCCTATCCACTACCGAGAAGAACAACTTCGCTGCAGACGGATAGACCAGTATGGGTACAGGACATCACCGAAGTCGAGAAGAGGGATAGGTCATACTGACCAGTTCCCTTCTTTTCCTCTGAGGTGAAATTGCAGACTTTTCCTGCGAAGTCAAGCAACTTCCCAGGGGATGGGGATTCGTGAGGCGCTCGGAGTTTCGTACCGAATTCGTAGCGAAGACTTCTGGAACCCTTCGTTGGTTTCCTGGGGGACGAATCGGTTACGAGTCCTTCACAATCCCCTCCCTAATGGACTTCACCGCCTTCGATGCGAAGGAGATGCTGCTTTGTCCTGTGAAAGCGCGACCGCGCTTTCTGAAGAAACTCGACATCCCAGGCTGAGTGTTGAAGACTCTTCGTCAGCACCAAGATGACCTAGAAGTACACTCCCTCGAGTTACACAAGAACTTCTCCGTGGCGCAGGTACTGAAGGCAGGGGTCTGGTACAACCAGACCACTGGCACCTCCTTCTACCTTTTGGATATTGCCCACAGGTCCTTGGATCGTTTTCCTGGGACCGTGTGGGGGCTGCTCAACACGTTGTGTAGCTAACCAGACCCTAGCAGGCCTGAACAGCATCGAGTCCTGGTGTGACTGTAAGAATAGATAAGTGAATGAGAGAGTGACTGGCTTCTCTTCCTATCTTTTTCTCCCCCTCTACCTGTGGGTAGAGGGATACGGTCATCACCTTGCTGGATAAGGACGAGATGCCGGTGAGCTACTCGACAGAGCCCCATCCTATCCCTTTCACTAGGGATGGGAGCGAAATATCCACCACTTCCTCCTACAAGGGGGGGGAAGTGGATGCCAACAAGAGACAAACCATAACTTTATGTTGCCTCTTGCAAAAGGAACTTGTTCTTGTTTGCTGGTACGAAGAGATACGCTTGCCTCTCTCTTAGTACTTGGTCCAGAGGTCTGACCATTGATCCTGCGGTGCACACCCCGATCAATCGGACAGAGGCTTGGATCCCTCCCTCGCTCTTACGACCAGGGAGGCATTCCAAGGTTGGGCGAACACCAGTCTGTTCACAAAAGACTCAGATTCCTCCCACCAAGAAGTGTCTTCCTATTGTAAAAGGGAAAAGGACCGAAGGTTTGTATGCCGTGTCGGAACAAATGACAATTTGTCCAAAATTGCATTTTTCCTAACTATACAAAACCTGAGTCCTTTTACACATAGTCCCACCTCATGCCACCCTCACTCTGCAGTTTTTGCTTGGGCCAAAAGCAAAAGTGATTGTTTACCTCCCAGTCGCGCGCGCGCGCCTTGGAGGAATAATGGGAGGAGACGCCCCGCATGGGTCAGACCGTTCAGTAAAGTGAAGCCAGTTGACCGCGTGGCAGCCACGCCTAGGACTGGCAAAAGAGAGACCACACCATAAGGATTAATAGAAACGTTTCAGTTACTGTTCCATCTTTTATTTTCATAATGCGTCTTTTCATGGCATAAATGGAGGCGAAAAGTGTTAGACATTTTATCATTCTTTTAATGAACATAGTTAATTATTTCATCATACATAATACCTTAATTTATTACCCAGAAATACAATACAAATTTTTCATAATCTTATATACATATAACCTATTACTGGCACAAATTTAAAGCTATTCTCTTTATGTCTGCTAATTCCTTAGTCCTTGCTGTTTGTTATCGCCTACTATTGGGAATTATTGACCGCTAAATGAAATAACTTAGTATATATCTGGCGACTCTTTCCTGCGACCTGCGATTGAAGTTTAGCAGTAATCTGCTTACCAGCATAATTATATGTCACTTGCAAATATTTTTCAGTCATTGTTTTAATCAGTAAATGCAAGTGATTGTCCAATGGTTGAGTATCATACTTGTGATAATCGAACTCTGAAAATATTGTTTTGCCTCTGTAAGCTGCCAATACTGAACTAACTAATTTATGGAAGTTAACTCTCCCCAGTGTTTTGTTGCAGGACAAAATTTCCCTCATATTTTTCCGCATGTATTGCATATATCAATAACATCATTTGATGGATACACCAATTTTCCTTTGGTTTTTAATTTGATGAGGTGTGACGAAAATGAGCGTCTGTTAACGTTAATGCATCAATGCAGACCTCACACTGTAAAGATTTTTTTTTTTAACTTAAAAACAACAAAGCCTGCAATATAAGCTACTATTTTAAATGAACATTTTGACAAGTGGTAATGGTTTGGAATATAATCATAGTCATCTTCCTTGTCATCTGAATATGCTTCTTGAACTTCTAAAGCTCAATGTCTTGAAACAAAAGCATTTATATTCCTTACTGCTACCTGCTCTTTTATTCTGCTTGAAGCAGTTAATATGGGCACCGACTCCGATGGCATTAAATCATTATGTACAAGTAGCCTTTTGTAAGCAGCAGAGAATTGTCTCCCTGTTGGATTATCATTATGGCCTCCCATACTTCTTACTTGACCAAAGAATAGTTCAATATGAACCTGACTGAATTTGTAGGTCATCAAAAATTGTAAAGGCCCACCATCTGATGTAATACAGGTTTCGTACAGAATCTGAAGACTTCGTATGCAATAGAGAAAGCCAATTAAACCAGTTTTTCGATCGTATTCTAAGATGTCTTTACCATCCTGAAGTTTCAAAGATCTGACATATGTTTCTGCTTTTATTAGAAAATCTTTAATATCACTTGCATTATTCTTCTGAATTGATCTTTCAAATCCTTTGGTATTTAGATTTCGAGAATTTGATATGTCAAATAAGGTGTTGAATACCATAATGAATTCAATAGTAGCTTCACTTCCCTCAAATTCACTTATTTTTTCATCAAGGCATTATAGTTTCAGTAAACGTGTTAACTGTCTGCGGATAAAATGGAGCACGAAATTATGTGTACCGTAAGCAGAAGAGTACGCACACAAAAAACTAAAAAGAACGAATTAAAATAACATAGCATATCAAAAATAAAAATTATGACACCTTAGTCATGCAAGCAAGGTCGCGTACCTATGGTCGGCCCAGGGATTCAGTTGCCAGTCCCAATATGGCGGCCAGCGACCTGAGTGGCTTCACTTATCCGCAGCAAGGCGTCTCCTCCCATTATTCCTCCAAGGCGCGCGCCTGTCGGACAAGCAGTTAACTACCGAACCCCTTGTTCGAAAGCTTACGACCTATCCAGCTGCCGCTAGTACCTTCCTATTGTAAAAAGGACCTCAGGTTTGTATAGTTAGGAAAAATGCAATTTTGGACAAATTGTCATTTCCCTATGCCTGAGAGCCTTATTCCGGACTTTTCTATAGGGAAATTTGAAAAGAGTAAATGATGAGTCCTTAAATCCATGATATTACGTGGACTACCAGAATCAAAGAACAAAGTGAATGACTTATGGTCCAAATTTACTGCATGTAAGGTTGGTCGCAACTCGTCTTGACTAATAATTGCATGAATTTGTTGCAAATCTACGGGAACCTGCACAGATTTTTTTTGATTCGGCCGTGTGTTTCATAGGAAAATCAATTGCCTCACAATGATCTGATAAATGATTAAACTGATTATTTGATACAAAAGATGTGATATTGATGACCCAACATCGCCCTCTCCCCCCCTTGGAGTGAACTAGTGGTATTTGTTTTGTTTATCACACCTTGAAAATTCGCTTGCCCTTGCGAGTTCTTTGGCTAGACGGCCCAGGAACAGAGGTACCTGAAGCACGATTTGTTTGTTTCTGCTGTTGTGCAGAATTTCCGTTTGGTTGTTTCTTCTTATAGTACTGAGGACCCTTCTTTTTATTTGCACTGGCAACTGGTTGCGTGTTTGTAGCATTCTGCTGTTGATTCCTCGAGTAGCAACGGTTATATGAATGAGTTGAACTATTGTGTATTGAACAAAAACGCGTCCGACAGTCTGAAATCATGTGACCTGGTCGTTTACAGTTATAACAAACCATCCCTGCAACTTGATTATTATTATGTACCACATTTACTTGTTGTGGCTTGTTCTCATTTTTTGCAAAAACTTGAATGAGCGAAGGATCTAGGTCGGTACATTTAGACATGTGTTTTTTGATTTGTTTATACACATCTAATTCCGTACTGTCGGGCTGCAATTTTTTATCAAAACACCGTACTAACGCTTCAGGCAACATTGCAGTGATAGACGTAAGGTAGATCAAACGGATAAAATCTTTCACTTTGATTTTGGCACTCGCACCCACCCGGAGTTACTCAAACTATCTGATATTTATTTAGCCGGTCGGCAATTAGCGCCGCCCGCTCGACAACATTAAGCTGAGTCATGGAGGCTTGGTTAAGGATATTTCTCAATGCCAATACTACATCTAAAGCCTCTTCACCCCCATACACGGCACGTAATCTGATTTTTTGAACTCGTCCCATGTAAGCGCCTCTTGGAAAGAAACCCCCCTTAGATACGCACTTGCGTCTCCTTTTGCAAAGTCTATGAAGCTCTTGGCCTCCTGTAATTGTACTGCTGGTCTGGTGATGCTTTTTGCATTTAAATGAGCGTCTACAGATGAGATCCATGCCTCAACATTTTGAGGCAGGAACCCATTGACCCGACCTTGAAAAGGGACAATTGCTGACCTCGCGCTAACGAGTGTCACCACATTGGGGTTGCCAGCCGGAGTAGTTGCCATTTCGACTTTCACTTTTTTCTTATCACTTCTATTCCTTGCAATCCTATCAAAATATCTATAAGAGTACACTCGACCACTACGTAAACGGCATATGCAATGTACTGTATAAGTGTGTTATAATAATAGGAAAATCCCCCAAAAAGATACAAAAATACAGATAATATGATAAAATATTATACGGAGGAATTCTGCAAGAAACGATTAACAACAACGAGAAGAGCAAAAAAATTAATCTGCGGGCGAGAACTCGTAGTTGAAGATTGATTCTGTAATGAAGGAAGATTAATATGGCGAACAACTCACAGAAATACTGGATGATCGACTCTTGATGAACAACACTTCACTGAGAAAAGACCTGAATAGATAAAAATGGTACTTAGCTCCAGATTATATTGCGAAGGATTGTTGACATGGGATGACGTCTCAGTTCCTGTCGAAGTCTCGCGTCGGAAGTCGTGATGACGTCACGGTCTTCTCTCCGGTGCACGATGCGTGGAGAAGTCCAAGATTGATGACGTCACAGCCTCCGTCCTTGCACTACTGCCTCTAGCTGTACTCTCTGCGTCCTTGCTCGTGATCGGGTGATGTTTCCTGTGTTGTTTTTCTTCTTTCCGTTGATGTTCGATGCTGCTCTCGTCCGGTGGTAGATTCTCAAAGATAAGTGACAACAGTTGCTCAAACGTCGGTGTTAATGCTTGTATTCTTCTCGATGAAGGACATATCTGCGTCTTCATAAACTGTTGCGTTGATTGAAGATCCCGTTTCCTCTGTTTAGTTTTGATGTTGAAGGTGGAAGTTGGTTCTTGTAAACCTTCGGTCGGCTGATATGGGTCTTGTTAATTTTATTCTTCATTATACGCTGCCATCACATTTAAGTCTCATCGCTTGGTGATAGACTTTTTTTTTTTGTTCTCCTTACGACTGTCATTCGTAAGTATTTCTGGTTCCTCCCATCTCCTTGGGATATCTTAGTAGAAGTGGTTCTTCTTAACTAAAGGAGATGATTCAAACAGACAAGTTGAACAACAAAGATAACAACTTTATTCTGTAACTCCATACTAGGAGATGCAGCTCGGTCGGAAGACCGATATGTTTGATGGTTGGCGCGGAACTGCCATTCTAAAGCATCGCGTCGATAGAGGAACATTAGCTATCTCAGCAATTCATATAAAAACATACGTTAGTCCGCCGGCTCGGAAGTTACAAGTTCCGGCGTAGGTTAACAGGTCAACCGCTTCCATTGGAAGTTGTTGTGCAAAGTTATCATTAACATAAAATGTTGACAACGCTCCGAACTAGACCAGGCTACTGCAGACAGCGCATAGCGTAATCTAGATCTGCTTTGGTCACGTAGGACCCTCCTAATGCCATGACCTCAGGTCATGGGTTTATATTTACAGATCCTGTAAATTGAATAAATGTATTTATTACAGATATTCTTTATGCGAACGTAGAAGCAAGAGCATTCGCTCAGAATTGCGTTATGGTGAAACAGGACTCGTATTCATCAGCTGATTTCAAACCACAACATTGGCCGCTCCGCGGAATACGGGCTTAAGTTTGCCGTAGTATTTTAAAATACAATAATATGAGATACATACAATATTCTTGGATACAGTGAAATAATGTATAACTTTTTAAAGGATTTATGGAAAAGATGCATAATTAATAAAATAACACAATGCATTTTTCGGAACTGGCGGACAAGAACGAAACATGAAAAAAACCATCCACTGACAATGTGGAGGCATAGTTACAAAGGCTGCCTTAATTTGTATCTTATTTCTGTACAAAAATGAAAATACCTTTACGCAATATATTTTCATACACATTTTAAACATAAAAGCATAAACATTTGAAAAATCGACACATCGAATCGCTAAATTTGCACTCATTTTTTTTTTTTTTTTTTTTTTTAACGATATTTCGGAAGAGCGGCAGACGGCGGCATACAAGAACGAACTTGAAAAAAACATCGTAGTCGATAACTTGAAGGGGAGTTTCAAAAGCTGCCTTTTTATCATATTTCTTCACAGAAATAAAAATTCCCTATTCGTAATACATTTTCATACACATTTTGTTAAAACATAAAAGCATAAACATTTATAAAATCGACACATCGATCGCTAATTTGCGCTTTTTTAAATCGATATTTTCGGAAGAGCGGCAGGCGGCGGCTTGCAAGAAAGAAACATGAAAAACATCGTATTTGATAACGTGGAAGGGCAGTTTCAAAAGCTGCCTTTGTATCATATTTCTGTACAGAAACAAAAATGACCTTTCACGTAACTACATTTTCATACACATTTTTTAAACAAAAGCATGAACATTTATGAATCGACACATCCATAGCTAAATTTGCACTTATGTAACTCGATATTTTCGGCATAGAACAGCGTCAGAGGCATATATTTTACCCTAATACCTACATAATAACTCTCCATAAAATTTGTTAATATAATTTGCATAACGTTTATGGTCTGAACGGCATTTCTACATATGTATGAACTCGTTAGACAACGGCGCTAGCGGCGCTGTTAACTGAAATTTGTGCCGTAAAGATACCTTTAAAATGCCTTATTTTTTTAATGATTATTTTGACGACCGCCGTTAAAAACCGATTCGCCATTGAGTGATTGCGCCGTTAACGCGGGCCGCCTGTATACTATATCGAACTACAAAAATGTCCTTTAAAATCTAATTCGTCCTACCTCGGAATTAATATATTTTCATATATGTTTAACCGAGGGGGAAATTTATTAAGCGATAATAGAAATGGCGATCGACAGACGCGAACCATCGACCTCTCAATTCTAGGACTGGCAGTGAAGCCCCAAAACCACCCGCCACCGCAAGAGATATAAGTATATCCGCCAGCCTCCCACCTTGAATACCTGCCGCGCGTAGATATTTTTGTTTTGGAGACTGCATACAGCCCATCTCGTTCTCGGTTGCGTGGTAGTGCTTTGCCCTGCCGTAGTCATATATAAAGTCTATCACATTACCGTGATTCATATACATATATCGAACTACAAATGTTCTTTAATATCTAATTCGCTCTACCCCGGAATTAATTCTTTATTCTATGGTTCGTGTCTGTCGATCGCCAATTCTATTATCGCTCAAAACCCTTTAACGCCGAGTGGACGTATTTTACGTCTACATTTTTTGTCTCTCGGGTACGACTGGAGTATTTTATGTCGACATGCAAAAGTTTTTTTAAAAATTTGCGGAAAAAATACTTATAGGCCTATCAGCCGAAAACTCTTGAATCACACGCCTTGGGGGATGCTGGGAGTTCACGGATCAAGGTGTGTTTTTTGTTTTAGAATGTTACGCAGGCGCGCAAGCGCGAATTCTTTCTTGCCACACTAAAAAGTATCCGTAACACATCTCGGAAATTATTTTGTCACTGACATAATTTTCGTACTATTTTAAATTAGCCGTTACATGGAGCATTATATATGAAAAAATGTGCGCATTTTTATGTAGAATACAACAATAAATACTCATGATTATAGCTTTGAGATATTTTCATATAAATAACGATGATAAGTGCCAAAAATTCAACCTTCGGTCAACTTTGACTACCGAAATGGTCGAAAAATGCAATTGTAAGCTAAAACACTTATATTTTAGTAATATTCAATCATTTACCTTCATTTTGCAACAAATTGGAAGTCTCTAGCACAATATTTTGATTTATGGCGAATTTATGAAAAAACTTTTTCCTTACGTCCACGTGGTAACTCTTCGAAAAAAATCATACGTGCGTTGTGGTACTGTTTACACCATTTTTAAAATTAGCCGTTACATAAAAGTTTTATATATGGAAATTGTGTGCAATTTCATGCACAATACAACCTAAAAACAAACCCAGGTTGTAGCTTTTTATCAGTTTTGAAATATTTCTTATAAAAAATGATAAGTGACAAATTTTCAACCTTCGATCAACTTTGACTCTACCGAAATGGTCAAAAAACGCAATTGTAAGCTAAAACTTTTATATTCTAGTAATATTCAATCATTTACCTTCATTTTGCAACAAATTGGAAGTTTCTAACACAATATTTTGATTTATGGTGAATTTATGAAAAAAAAAAAATTTCTTTACGTCCGCGCGCTAACTCTTCCGAAAAAATCATATGTGTGATTGTGGTAATGTTTGCACCATTTTAAATTAGCCGTTACATAAAGTTTTATATATGAAAATGTGCGCAATTTCATGTAGAAAACAACAAAAAATAATTGAAGGTTGTAGCTTTTCTCATTTTCAAAATATTTGCATATAAATCACGATAAATAGAAAAAAACCACATTCTGTCAACTTTGACTCTACCAAAATGGTAAAAACACACAATTGTAAGCTAAAACTCTTACTGTCTAGTAATATTCAGTCATTTATCTTCATTTTGAAACAAATTTGAAGTCTCTAGCACAATATTTAGATTTATGGTGAATTTAAAAAAAAAAAAACTTCCTTCCCTCCGCGCACGGATTCTCCGCCGCAAATCTCTGAAATGCGTACGTCGCATTCTCGGAATATTTGCTCCATTTCATATTAGGCATTTCATAGAGTTTTATATATGAAAATGTGCGCAATTTCATGTAGAATAAAACGAAAAATATTTGAAGGTTGTAGCTTTTCTAATTTCCGAAATAATTGCATATAAAAAATAAATATATAAACAAATTCGACATTCTGTCAACTTTATTTCATCAGATATGGTCGAAAACTGCAATTCTAAGCTAATACTCTTATGGTATAGTAATATTCAATCATTTTTCTTCATTTTGAAACAAATTGGAAGTCTCTAGGACAATATTTAGATTTAAGTGGTGAATTTTGAAAAAAAAATATTGTTTGTTTGACCGGTCCAGTGCGTTACGAATTCATGCATTTATTCTGTGATAATATTTTTCTCTCGTGTTGCTTTATCGTACAATATGTTATATACCAAAATAATTGCAATTTAGTGTACAATACAACGAAAAAAATTAACTTGTTACCTTTAACCGTTTAGCGCATAGCGCGATTTGAATACAATTATATATGAAATTTTGTTTTTGCACTATCATATATTGCATTATTTGTATATGATAATGATAATTTTTTTCATTCTGATGGTTTGCATTACTAAACTTCAGTGGCAATTACAAAAAAAGGAGCAAATAATGAACTCTTAATCTTGAAAACTAAGCGCGCAGTGATTTTTGAAAGAAAAAAAAAAAAATTCCGTTCTGCACTCACTCTGAGACCCCGGCACACGGAAGACGATTTTTAAAATACCCCTTCGGCGTTTAAGGGTTAATAAATTCCCCCTCCGTTAAACATATATGAAAATATATTAATTCCGAGGTAGAGTGAATTAGATATTAAAGGACATTTGTAGTTCGATATATGTATATGAATCACGGTAATGTGATAGACTTATATAATGACTAACATGTGGGGGGGACTTATATTAATGACTACCACTGCGGGCAAAAGCACTACCACGCAACCTGAGAAACGAACGATGGGGCTGTATGCAGTCTCCAAAACAAAAAATACCTACGCACG